>NC_082394.1:21269330-21282583 GCF_031168955.1 Gadus macrocephalus | reverse complement strand
TTAACATGCACAGCGACATAAATTGCACCGTAAAGCCTTTTGAAAACAGCAAAAGAGTAGCAAAGATTATGACCTATAAAAGCAGCTTACTGCCGAGCTGCAAGGAGTCAGAATGAGGAACTTGTAGCTAAGCTAACCAGAGGCCTGTGCCACACACAACACACACATACAAGCGCTCGGGAGCGTGTGTGTGTGTGTGTGTGTGTGTGTGTGTGTGTGTGTGTGTGTGTGTGTGTGTGTGTGTGTGTGTGTGTGTGTGTGTGTGTGTGTGTGTGTGTGTGTGTTTGTGAGTGTGTGTGTGCGTGTGCATGTCAGTGTGTGTATGTGTGCATGTCAGTGTTTGTTTGTTTTCCTGTGCCACCCGTGCATGCCTTCACTCACAATAACTTACAATTGCAATGTGGAAGAAGAGGTGCATGAATTGTGGGAGAGGGAGTGAGGGGTTTATTTACCAAATAGCCGGAGGGGGAAAGAGGAAGAACAGCACCTTTGATTGTGAAGCATTTACTCTAGGATCACACTAGGGTGTCGAACCTGGGACCACAGCATACTAGCTTTTGTTCCAGACATGCTCGTGGATGTTGGATTTGAGAGTAATCGGCTTTAGAACTGCAGAGTAAAGTGAGAGCCAACGAGAAGCAGTCTTAGTCTCCGGCACGACCACAGCTCAGCCCTCTACCGTTTACTCACACTTCTTTAGAGATAAGATTTGAAATGCAGATGAATGATATTTGTAAAATGAAACAGGATTGATTTTTAAAGAAATTGAGGCTAAGAAAACGATGAGCACTTTGCCACCCAATTGTATCTCACCTTTCTGAGTAATTGGTCATCATGTGAAGCAGCATAGGGGCTGGCTGCTGCTCACTCTAAGCTATTATGCATTCAAGGCATGGCAGCTTTTCTTTAAGGAAGCCTTCCCACACTACCTGCAGAGTGGTTCTTTAAATGTCTCAGAAGCGTGTAATTAATAAAACCTATCTCCAGTTCTCAGCACGGTACCTCAGCTGATGTTCAGCAGAGCAGCCCGCCGAGTGTGAAATGCTTTTAGTCAACACTTCTACAAGCGCCATTTATTAGTTCACATTAATACCTACCCGCCGATTATGATTTGTTTATTGAATCATTTATGAGGCTCTGCCAACACAAACACTCCCACAACTGGACTGTGACTGGACTGTTGCCAGGCAACCCATAAACATTTCCCTGCGCCCTCGCGTGATGCTTTGTATGGGACCCAGTGTGACGCAGGCCTGACGTCCCTTCGGTGCTGGTGGGTTCTGGCTACACTGAATTATCCAGGCCTCTGCTCCGGTTCCTCTTTGCTCTCCATTCATAATTTAACCCAAATGTTATTTGTGGAAATATGTTAATCTATGCAAGTGCGAGGGTTTGTTATGATCCAAGGCCTCGTTCACACTGCAGGCAAACGTGGGACAAGTCTTGACAGCACAGTGTGAACAGCACTAATCACATGGAGTTGGATCTGTTCTGATTCTGATCGGGCCACTTTCATACACTATTCGGATACAAGTCGGATTCTTTGCTCTGTGATCTCAATGTGAATCATACTGAGGTCGTATCACAGTTCAAGCGACTTTGACGTCACTCTAGATCAGATCAACCAACCCTTTTGAACCTGAGAGCTACTTGAAGGGTACTGAGTAATAAAAAGCGCTACTGGTTTGATACAATACACCTGAATAACAAAGTTGATCGGTTCCACCTTTAAAGATAGGAATATCTTACTACTATATTTTGTCGGACAAGTTACTCAGAATGTTGGTCAACGAGCATGTGCCAAGCAGCCTGCTGCTCACACACAGACACACAGCACGTGCAAACGCACATATACACCTCACGCACACACGCGTGCGCGCGCGCACACACACACACACACACACACACACACACACACACACACACACACACACACACACACACACACACACACACACACACACACCGCACACCCACCGGCCGCACAAACAGGAACACACGCTCACACACACTGCAAACTCGCAGACGTTGCAAGACAATGGCAAGATCGAGATAAAAAAAAACGCAGTCGACACACTCTCCCAGCTGACACGTTTAGTCTATAGAGCTCGCGTCTATGGCACCTCTGAGATCGTAAAATATTAACGGGTTTCAATGGAGAGAGAGTAATTATTTTCTGGTCCCAGTCTTTATATGTCCTGGATTACATATATGTTGTTTGTTGATTTAAATGATAATTAATAATAAAAATAATAATTTGGCTGTAGATAAAACACAATGAGAAAGACTACAGGTCTCGTATGTGACGTCAGGCTCCCTGCGACTGGCCTTGACAAGACAATCTCATAACTGAACATCGACACATGCCCCGACTTTTAATGGTTTTCACCTCTTTCGATGCAGTTAGCCTCCCCTTGGAAAAAAGCAGTGAAGTGGACCAGAGAGCTCGCCATGTCTGTACCAGAGTGATGGTGACATATCATTCGCGTCGAGAGCAGCGAAGAGCTGTAGTTCATAGAGCGGCCTCACACATAACCTAACATTATCAAAACAAAAATAAAAATTATAATTTAATTCCACAAACAACATATGCGTAATCCAGGGCATATACAGACTTGGGACCAGAAAATAATTACTTTCTCTCCATTGAAACCCATTCATATTTTACGATCTCAGAGGTCCCATGGGGGTCTACCGGAAGGGGCGGACTTACATTATTTATTTTAAAATATTACTCGCCTCTTTGAGCATACCGCAACGTCGTCCAATATTGATATCCCTGCTCCGACTGTTTAAACGTCCCCGCCGTCGACACGCCCTCCCAGATAATGCATTATGTCTATAGACTGTAGAAATTGCAATAAAAGAAGTGAAGAGACAATTTCCCACGTCGACAACGCAATGCCCTGTCGTTAATCTTATCATATAAAAAAAACGTTCAATTCAAACACCGGGCAGACCGGCATATCATCACAGAAAACGTGCAATCTCTTAGAAGACAGCGTCCCTGTAACACAGAACGAAAACATGTAACTTACACAGTATGGGGAATTATGTCTATAGAGTCAACCACATAACACTCTTCACACTTTGCTGGTCAAAAGTTTATATTACTCTTCTCCTTGGGCCTCTCGAAATGTCTTGCGATATTGATATTCCCCCTCCCCCCTGTCGATGTTTTTAGTTGTTTTATTTTACTAATGTTTTTGTGTGTAGGCTAGGCTACTGTAGGCTACTGCTGCCTGTCTTGGCCAGAACAATTGAAATGATATTTTTAATCTCAATTACGTCTTTAAGAAAAAGAAACGTCTTAAACTCTCACGTCAATGTACTATCCACATTCTTGCCCTCCCCCCCCGCCCATCTCCCTCTCCCCCTCCCCCACACAAGCCTGTGCTTTATTTCACTAAAGTTAGGTAGGTTGCTGCCTTAGCTGTTGTTACACTTAGTCTATTTCACAAAGGTGATTCTGTAAGTGACACAATTTTCAGTATCAGAAGAAGCTGTTGATTATTATTATTTTCAACCTATAGTAGTTGCCATGTCGCGTGCCAGTCACCTGTTGATGACGCTTCAGTCTGCATTTGCATGTCATTGAGTGGCCTGAATGATAATCAGCCTGTTGCCTTTTGTTCGCTGAATGGTTGAAAAATATTCATACAGCTTTAGTCATTTGTTGTGAACGCTAAAAGATAGGTCTTATCATAACCCAAATAGTACACATCATGAAATAAATTCTAATACATGAGTTCACAGCTGCACACGTATACAGAAAGTTTTTTTAATTATTATTATTGACAGTTAGCGGAAGATTATACTCCCTGTTTTCTCAGTCAAACAAAGTAATCAACTTCCTTTGTCCCAGTGTTTGTTTCATGTAAAATTAAGCAAAATAAGACGCTCTCTTTCTCCGGTAACGTAGTTGTACACTGTGCCTCGCTTCTTCGTAGTATATTCTATTTGTTTCTAACTCATGCTCCAATCTTTCATCGATCGATGCTTCGGATGTTGTGAGTGCCACGGAATATATGATGCATCGTTGTGTCGTGCTCTTGTTGAAAGTAGTTCGAAACGGGTCGCTTTTAACTCACTTTATTTTTGTTAAAGTATTTCGGTATGGTAACTATGAAGCAAAAGGGAGGGAATTGTATCTAACACTTGGAGAGAGAAATACCTGAGCTTTGGTCGCTCATAAAGTTTTGCTGCGAATATTTCTGTTCGCTTTGGTCGCTCATGTCGCTCATGACGTACAATTCAAAAGTGCCTGCCGGTGTTCCCTGGGATCCACGCAAGCGAAGAGCGTCTACATTCCGATTGGCTGTCAGTGTTTTGCCGCTGAAACGCGTCATAGTAATTTGCATAAAGTTCAACAGTTTTCAACTTTTTTTGGACGCTCTGGTCGCTCAACTTTGGCCGCTGGTAGCGTTGGTCGCTTTGGTCGCTTTGGTCGCTCTTGCCCATAGAAAGTGAATGGCTCCTGGCGATTTTGAAGCTCAATTCACTTCTGGTGTGGACGTACAGTTAAAGACGCTGCCTTCTGTGGCAGGGGTAGATATTACAGCTTGAATGTTTGATCCTGCTCCCTTGTGGCTGTGTGGGGGTAATGCAGCTTGTGTGTTCGATCCTGCTTTAGTGGCTATGTGGGGGCAGCTTATGTGCTTAAAATACGTAACGGTATACAGGAACATTTAAGATGATCGCGATGAGTTCTGCCTGCGACCGTACTGTGTGCGGCCAAACCAAAACAAACGACAGTGACAGTGGCCGCACTTATCCTGCCTCTTGCAAACTTAGACCTTAACAACATCAATGTCTGTATACACAAGTCATGTAAAACATCAACTGTGAATCACGCATCGAATCTCCTGATTTCCAAATGCGGCGAAAATGCGGAGGACCTGTGTCCTTAAAATGATTATGCTTGCTTCATAAGGTAAAGAAAAAATATTTTTGCTTGCTTTATTAGGTAATAGGTGAACCAAAATATTATATGTTGTAACATTATAGGCAAAATGTTATCATATTATGCGCTCAGAAACCCCGGTCATAATATAACAAATTTCTGAGCGCATAATATAATAACATTTTGCATATAATGTTACAACATATAACATTCGTTCACCACCAATGACTCTTAAAAGCAGTGCCAATATTTATGGTGTGAGAAATACCAACTTTCTACTCCTAATTCACATTAAAGAAAATACTACCTCAGGGGTAATATTATTCAGGAGATTTTCAAGGTAGGCAACATATGTCAGGATATGTTGTTAACACATACCGCCCATCATGAGAATATCAGGACTTACACGTGCGTCTGAAAGCAGCTAGTGTGTGAGCATTTAATCACATTATAAAATTAGTCAATTCATGGTAACAGGGGAAATTGTTCAATGGGAAGTGTAGTATACTATGCATGCAAATCAATTATTAAATAGCTTTTACTGGTTTTCAGGGCTGAAAAGTGCATTGACATTTTAAAGCGCAAGGCAACTACTATTAGCTGAAAATACTAATCATCAACGTGACTTGTGTGTTGATATGCCGGTCAGCGCAATGTTTGAATTGAACGGTTTTATATGACAAAATGAACGACCTCCCGTTGCTTGTCGAGGTGAGAAATGGTCTCTTCCCTTCTTTCAGCACAATTTCTAGTCTATAGAGAGAAAGTCTTACCTGGGCGATCGTGTCGATGCGGTGTGTGCGTGTGCGTGTCTTCCTACCTGCGCATGTGTCGATGGCGGAGCCGTTATGTTTAAAACATAACGTCTTACCTGGGCGAGTGTCGCTGTGGTGTGTGCGTGTGCATGTGTGTTCCTACCTAGGCGTGTGTCGAAAGCGGAGCTGTTATGTTTGAAAACATAACGCCTTACCTGGGCGAGTGTCGCTGCGGTGTGTGCGTGTGCGTGTGTGTTCTAACCTGCGCATGTGTCGATGGTAGAGCCGTTATGTTTAAGGGCGAGTGTCGCTGCGGTGTGTGCACTTGCGTGCGTGTTCTTACCTGCGTGTGTCTCGATGGCGGAGCCGTTATGTTTAATAACATAACGTCTTACCTCGGCGAGTGTCTCTGCCTTTATCTTGACGTGCGGTGTGTGCGTATGAGTGTGTGTGTGTGTTGTGTGTGTGTTTGCGTCTGTGTGTGTTTCCGTGTATGTTTGTGTGTGTGTGTGTGTGTGTGTGTGTGTGTGTGTGTGTGTGTGTGTGTGTGTGTGTGTGTGTGTGTGTGTGTGTGTGTGTGTGTGTGTGTGTGTGTGTGTGTGCCAGCTTGCGGTGTATGTATGCGTTTGCACGTGCTGTCAGTGTGCGTAAGCTGCAGGCTGCTTGGCACATGTGCACATGAGTAGCTTGAGTAACTGGTGCGACAGGCCTGTTATTATAGTAGTAAGATACCTTTTAACTTTATATTGTTATTGTAATCAAATCTACATCAATGCAAGTGTTAATGACTAAAAATAACATCAACACAATTGAATACAAATTTTAGCCAGCACTCCATAGTGACCAGGTGCTCGCACCGTGTTGACTACCCCTGCTCTAGATGGACATGAGTCAGGATTCTGCGTTGGCTGTTGAATAACACAAACAAGTGGACAGCTGAGATGGAAGGAGTCAGGGGAGGGACAATACTAAGTAAGAGTACTAATGTTGGATGGCAATTGATAATGATATTGTTTATTTTCTGGTGATCCCTCACACACACAGTGGCTGTGTGTTTTCTGTTGAACAATCGCTAATCCCGCCGTGCATCTCATCAAAGCTTTGCACAAAGTTCACTCCACCTTTTTGTGGGTTACTCTGAAAGGAAGCCATGCGTGGTTTGAGAGCACTGAATTTTTCCCAGTAATCCTACGTGATATTGTACTTTTCCCATTTTCGTTGTGAAATAACAACAGCTTTAACGAATTTAACCGCTTTAGAAATGAAAAGGAGAAAACAATCAATTGATGTGAAGTCACCAGTGTGTACAGGCCCACACTGCCAACATTAATCTGTCAACTCATGAATGAAACCCCAAACGCTGACTTCATTGACCTCCATGGATACTCGCTGTGTGGGAAGTCTTGGTTAAAGTTATCTTACCCACACGGGTCAGCTCGGACTGGCACCAGTTCACACTGGAATCTGATCTCGGCCACATTTAAAACATAATGTGTAAACAGCCAAACCAAAACATGAACACTTTCAGTGAGAACAAGGTCTAAGATAAAGATGGTTAATGTCAGTTATGCTGTTCTCAGGGCATGACGCTTGTCCTAAGAATGACTTGGGTGGAGTTCTGTGTTGTATGAAGTGGTTTAAGGGTCTGGTATACTGTGTGTTGTGTATTGCAGGTGTCCGTAATGTCAAATATAATGGACATACTTAGTCCATTTTATGTGCGTGTGTGATGGGTCAAACACTCCAGTAGAGTAAGTAACAATGGATAAAATCTGTCTCTCTCTATCTCTCTCATTCTCTCTCTCTCTCTCTCTCTCTCTCTCTCTCTCTCTCTCTCTCTCTCTCTCTCTCTCTCTGTGTCTCTCTCTCGCTCTCTCTGGAAATGCATGGGTGGTGGAGTTCTTCACCTTATTGCCTGAAAGAAAATGGCCATGGCGAGTGCACTTCATTGATTCCTTTTGTTATTGGCCTCCTCGCGTTGACATTTCCCATTTTGTCAGCTCAGCCCTTTTCTCCCCTCACTCCGATCTCACTTGCTGATTATTCTGCATCAGTCGGCTCTGATTTGATGAGGGAGCCGGCAGAGTTATTGCTTCCCTTGTTCCCGGTTATTGCTCTCCTCTCCCTGCAGCCAGGCCCCTCCAGCCGAGCGGGGCCGGGGTGTAGGGCGGAATACAGAGAGGCCGGGCGTGGACCTCCCCCCACGTCAGCAGGATCTCAGCCTCACAGTCACGGACCTGACAGCTGGCCGCATGAGGGACAAGCAAATCAAAGAGACCTGAAAACGGGAACCCCTCCATGCAGCATGCAAGGCTGTGCTCAGCCTTCCGAGCGGCCCGGCAACAAGGACGGGAACACACCATGTGGTCATGGCCCGGGTTCAGGGAGACAGAAAGGACATTCAAACCTTCTCACACACGTGGGAGACAAGGAAATTAAGGGAAGAAGCACAAATATGGGGAGGGGCTCTTAGGAGTATACCCAAACGGACAGTGTTTGAGATTGATTTCCATATCTTGATGGGTGATGCCACATTGTAGGTAGCAGTCCAAAACAACCACTGCCCCTCCCTTTCTCCTGGAGGATGAAGTGGAGATGTGGGTTTACGTTAAGGCTGATCCGAGCAGCGGTCCTGTCCCTTCCGAGGACCAGCCCGGGTCATCCATCATGCTGACGTGTGTCTGATGCTGGCCCTGGGGCCAGGAGCCAAGGCAGAGAGGAGCTGTTCTTCTCTTATTAATTGGGCTAGTCAGAGGGGAGAGCAGGGAGCGTGCACCTGAATGCAACAAGTTAGTCCTAGGGATACTCGCTGCAAATTGAAATAAGGCCTGCAATAATACCAGCGTAGGTTGTCAAGGAAAGCAAAAGTCTCAAAATTAAATTCCAAGCTCCAAAGTGCAGTAGTCTCATGTTGAGGACCCTAAATACACAAGAGGTACTGCAATCAGCTGGTTTCACTCATACCTCTCCAACAGATCTGAATTCATCTCCCTCCACAACCACACATCTGCCACAGTCACCGTCACACAAGGCGTTCCCCAAGCTTCTGTACTCGGCCCCCTCCTCCTCATCATTTACCTCCTCCCCCTCGGTCAGTTACTCCGCGATTTCTCCATGGACTTCCACACCAACCTACGCCGACGACACCCAGATTTACCTCAGCAACAAATCCCCCCACAACACCCCCCCCTCTCCCACATCGAATCCTGCCTGTCTACACTTACACTCTGGATGCAAAATAACTTCCTCAAACTTAACAGCAACAAAACTGAACTCCTCCTCATCGGTTCCAAATCTACCCTCAGCAAACTCGTAAACCCCCCCACACTCACTATCGACGGCACCACGGTCTCCTCCTCCCCCAAGGCCCCCAATCTTGGCGTAATCTTTGATTCCACGCTCTCCCTTGAACCCCACATCCGCCACACAGTCAAAACCTCCTTCTATCACCTCCGTAATATTGCAAATATCAGATCCTCCCTCACACCCCACGCTGCCGAAAGACTCATCCATGCCTTCATCTCCACCCACCTCGACTATTGCAACTCACTCCACGCCGGCATCACCACGACCTCCATCAACAGACCCCATCTGGTCCAGGACTCAGCAGCCCGTCTCCTTACTAACTCTAAATCGTGGCACCACATCAACCCAGTCCTCAAAAAACACCACTGGCTCCCCATCTCACACCGGATCCACTACAAACTCCTGGTCCTCACCTACAAAGCCCTCCACCATTTGGCCCCCCCATATCTCTCTGACCTTCTCTCCCTCTATCAACCCCCCCGTGCCCTCAGATCCTCCTCAGCCGGTCTCCTCTCCACCGACACATTAAGGGCCCTATCTTGCATCCGGCACAATTTACTTTCTCACTGGCGCATGTGTCGTTGCTAGTTTGCAACTGGCGCAGAGCGTTCTTTTCCCTCCTGTGCCACACGTTGGTAAATTAGGGAATGATCTTGCGCCCCAAGGGGCGGTTCAGCGAAAGGAGGAGGCGTGTTCTGGCGCAAACGTTCCCTGGTGCTATTTTGCAGGTTCAGAAATCACTTGCGCCACAAACCAGGAAATGCCTGGCTTAAAGCCAGTGGCGCGTTGTTCAGATGCTATTTTAAGGGCGCATGCATAATGTTGCTAGTGCACTTCGCGCATACACTTTGCTACTCTCATCTACCTAGCCACACATTCTTGGTAAATTATTTTATAGCAAACACATATTTTCTTGACACAGACATCGTGTACATGCCCATAACTTTTAGGATTGATGAGTATTTGATCGTGGGAAAACATTGTTTTACCGCGAGTGAAGTGTTAAAAAGAATGAATGAATGCGGGCGCGCGTGTGTGTGTATATGTAAAATAATTAATGAATGCGGGCACGCGTGTGTGTGTCCATCTGTTTAAACACACGCAAACTAAACACGTAACGCATAATACAGTCCATGGCAATGTATATTAACGGAGGGACACATGCATATTAGGAACACAAGTCGATAACGATAATGCATACAATACTGATAAGAAACGTTGCTTATAATGTATTGCGTATATCATTAAATAGATACACAGTTACCGCACATCATATGTGTGTTAAGTTCTCTTTGCCAAAATTTATTTGAGGACTTAGTATTTCTGAAGTTGTGGAAGAAAACCTTATTCCATGTGTGAATTAGGCCATATTATTTGGCCATAAACTGAGCCATTTGAAGTTTGAAATTCATGTGCATCCGTCTCATCGGAGACTGCAGACGCGCTGTCAAAATATCAGATTCAAATGAGCTCATGGCTCTTAAAGGGGATGGGAGCTGGCACTCTCATTGGATTATTGCACGTTACGCCCAAACCACACCTACGGGTAATTAGGCTACTTCAGACCAACCCTTTTTAGATTTGCGCCGGGCGCAAGAGTCATTTTTGCGCCGGTAAAATAGTAACATCGCCATAGAACCACCCACAAAGCTACTTGCCCGTGGCGCTTTCAACTTGCATTTCAGACCGTTAAAATAGGGCCCTAAAACTCTGTCAACTTGCATTTCAGACCGTTAAAATAGGGCCCTAAAACTCTGCAGCCTTGCCGACAGAGTCTTCTCCAGGGCAGCTCCCAGGCACTGGAACACCCTCCCCCAACATATCCATGACTCAGAGTCCCTCACCATCTACCAGTCCCACCTCAAGACCCATCTCTTCTCCTCCGCCTACCCCTAGATCACCCACCAACCCAAGCCCCATCAACTTTGCATTTCCTTTTGTTTGTTATTGTTGTGCTCCTATATAGAGTACCTTCAGTGTGAGAAAAGCGCTATATAAATTGAATTTATTATTATTATTATTATTAAGAGCACTAATAAATACATTCATGTGTACACACACAAATGTAGCTCAATGAAAGATATCGGTAACGGAGGGTTTGGGGACCTTTTAACTTGATGTAACATAATCCTGTCAACCTGCTGGAACCACTGCCCCCCTGAAGATAAACAGACTCAACAGGGCAGGAGCAAGGGACTAGTCAGCACAGTCTCATTAGTAGTCAGATCACAAGGAGTGATTTAACACATGTATTAGTATTGGGCCTGTTACACCGTCTGAGTCTCCCAGCCAGTGTGCAGCAGCTAAATGCCCTCCCACAGGAGAGAGGAGGCTGCCAAACGTCTTGGTCGTTCTTCTCATCTCACCTTTCTTTTACGTCTTGACGTTTCCCCATACTTGAGGGGAAGCATTTATGTCGTTCACTTTCTGATATCAAGCTATCAATCTTTACAGCCGGTAATTGGTTTTTATCTGCCAATGGTTCTGTTTGTGTGGAATGGCCTGATGTGTTTATGAGGTGTCTCAAATTTCAATGAAAAAGGAAAGTTTGTCAAACATTGTGTCTGAGATCCACTTAAAGCAGAGAGGACACAGCTCCTCCTGATATCAGAACAGTCATGATTCAAATTCTATAGTCATCGATTGTACCCTCTGAATAATACCTAACTAGAGTTGAACCACTTAAATCGTCAAATCCCGCCGGCGGGCAAGTTTTCGTTACACCAGCCCTTCCCCCGCCCCAACATGCTGGGTCAATTTTCGGCATCATACAGTTGAGTGTTATAGTCATGTCATACACCGTTTGAAAGCTTAGAATCTCAGGAATGTCATACAATGTCCACCATATGGTATAATAAATATGTTTAGCGAATATAGATCAAAAATATCCTAGTGTCTTAGTTCAAAATAGCCCCCCTCACCCTCCTTCTCCCTTGGTGCATTCTAACTTTATCGTCGTTGTGGATATCCTTAGCAATGAGTTGATACTTCATGTTGGGTCTTGAAATGTTCATAAGAGTCCGCAGAAACCGAATATCAATATTATTTTAGTGTAATTACATTGTGTATCTGCACAAGCCATCTTATACAAAGCAGCCGAAAAATAGAAAACCGAAACGCTACTATATTTTTTTGTAGAAAACGGCGATTCAGGGTTGAATTCCGCTAATGTCGTCTGATTCAATCCAATGTGTTCGCCGGGGTCTCACGGTGACATAGAGCCCTCCCACATGTCTGTAAGACCAATACTTCCTTGTTTACAAGCCTAAGCGATCACTATCAAAACGGGGCATGTATACTTTGATTGACAGCTACACCAGCAGACAGCAAGGGTCGGGGACGGGCCTTAGATTTCCTAATAGCCAATGAAAATACCTTTCTGACGATATCAAGCATGTCAAACAACGTCTCACGTGTGGTTGAGAAAACAAATGCGCAAGGGGTGTGCGTAAACTAGCAGGCTCTTCCCCAGAGTCGGATAGCTAAAAATTTGATTTTTGTGTGATTATACCTGTCTCATTACATCTGGTATGCTATCTAAATGGTTCACAAGAAAACCCAGAGGGTAACCTTTCATTTGAGACCAAGATTATGCTTCTACATGTTTGGGTTCACTTTTGTTTACAGGTAGGTGTAGGTGCAGTGTAAAAACAAAAAAATGGCCAAAAACGGCCCGAACACTAAGTGGTTAAAGTTACTCTCCCTGTCCTCAAGTGATTATCGTTCTTCTTCTCCCAACAAAGATTCAACTCATCGAGAAGTAGACCTCCTCAAACATCCTGTCCTTAGACCTGATCCAGTCTGATAATCATTTGACCACTGACACACACACACACACACACACACACGCATATACACAGTCCAGAACCAGTGCTAATAACCACTGGAGCAAACACACTCTCACAGTCCAGAACCAGTGAAGATAACCACCGGATTTCGTGCACGCACACACACACGCACACACACACACACACATACATGCACACAAACACACTCACACACAGGCCTGGATGATAAACGATTTAGCTCCACGCCTCGTTTCACATTAGCTACGGCCGATCAGGGGGTTTGATTGGGGATGGGGGTGGAGATGAACGGCCCGCGGAGATGGTGTGTGGATGGGGAGGGACTCCTCCCCTTCCTTCCTTCAATGTAAACGCTGCATTAATCAGGCCGCTCTTGTTGTGTCTCAGTTGATGTCTCCGCCGCACTGCTCCCCCCGTCACGTTGGCCAACAGCACCGTGCACGCACAAAGGTGCATGCACGTCCACACACACACTCACACACT
>NC_082394.1:21226830-21266830 GCF_031168955.1 Gadus macrocephalus | reverse complement strand
CTCTCTCTCTCTCTCTCTCTCTCTCTCTCTCTCTCTCGCTCTCTCTCTCTCTCTCTCTCTGTCTTCCACTCTCTCTCCCCTGTCTTTCACTCACGCTCACTCTCTGTCTTCCTCTCTCTCTTCCACTCAGTCTTCCACTCTCTCTCTCTCCCATGTCTTCCTCTCTCATTCTCTCCGCCTTTGACTCTCTCTTTCTGAGATATATCTAACCATACTGAGATATATATATCGAACCATACCCAAGCTCCTGGTCAATTTGATGGTGATGTTGAGGTAAATTAGTCATTATTAAATCTCTTGTGGCATTGATATTAGACATTCAATACATAAATGCATACATGTACTGTAATTGTAAAGAAGCATCCTTGTAACTGTGAATCTGAAACTCAAATCAGGAGGTTGCTATGTCATTGAAATCAGTAGCAGGGATACATATTCCACCAATGCGTCCCCCATTTCAGTGAGGCCCAGATCAGGACCAGAGCCTTCTGAGTCCTTCATATCCCGGCCCCCGAAAAGGTGTTATCATGTTATCCAGAACCCTGAACCCAGTGGTGTCAGAGGAACGGAGGAGATCCAGGGGGAACCCCTTAATCTGTGTGACGCACGTGGCAGGTAGACTGAGAGAACCTTAGGGGGTGAAAACCGCAGTGTTGGGAGTATCGCGTTACAAATAAATGCATTCCTGTAATGCAATAGCCTACTTTTTGCTGTAACACGGTAATGTAAGGCATTACAACGTTTTTTTTACTTAAAATCTGAGCAAATGTTCATTCCTCTTACTGAAGATCACGGCAGAACCAGAGTCCAGGGGGGCTGGTTGCAGTCTTTTCGCTTGCTTCCCCGTATCAACAGTAGGGCTAGAACGGAGCGAAAAGACCACAACCAGTCCGTTTCCGGTCAAGGAGCAATGAGTCTTCCAACCGAAATCAATGGATTTACAAAATGGCAAATAAAACACGACAGAAGCTATATTTCGCTACGATACTTAATTTGGGACATCAACGAACACCACTAACCACTCAGTGAGTTGCACATTTCTGAAAACAAACATTTGAAGTTGTTTTCAGGACAGTTTTGTGAATGCCCATAGCCAACCATTGTGAAGCTGGCAGGGTTGATTCGAATTGAACCAAATACCCGGAGACAGGACCAATGGTCAGAATGTCTGTCAACCACTCTATTTCATCCTAGACAAACAAAAACGTTTTTTTTTTTTTTATCTATCGTAGTAGACTCTATTGATTGCAATATAAATACCTAAAGTTACAGTATTTCTGCGACCATTATATTGTACTTTTGTTTGCCGTGTTGCAGGGTTTATTTTCAAACGAATTTGCGCAATTTTCTTGTTGGTAATAAAGATTTAAACAGTTATTTATTGTATTCAATGTTGTAAGGTATCACAAAACGGAATGTAATACGAAAAAGTAGGTACTATTTTAGCGGTTTGACTCTCATTTCCCCCAGAATGCATTGCATGACGTCACGTTGGGGAGACACGGACGGTGACGGACCAAAGCCGCATTGAGACCCTCGAGAGTAGAGACTAGTGTTCAGCAGATTATACAAATACATAGATAAATACATAGATATTATATATAGTAAGTGTTACACGATCCTCCTAAGATGGCGCAATTTCATTCACTTTCTCGGGATATTGGCAATATCCCATGATTGACATCTCAAACTCGATATTGTTTTCATCTCAAAATGTCCGCTAATAACAACAAATAAACCTTCGGTCTCGGGGGCTATTCCCCACTATTTGCTTCGACTTCGGCGAATAATTGTTGATTAATAGCCTAGATAGATAGATAGCCTAGTCAAGTCTTTATTAATACCAAACTACACAAATCGTCGGGAATTCATTTAGGTGAATCGGCTCACACAGTATAGCCTACAAGACCACACAGAGCAAGAGAGACAACAAGTCTGACTGGACGTACGCAAAAAAAAAAACTAAGCACATGCGTTGATAGATAGAGAGATGGATGGATGGATAGACAGACAGACAGACAGACAGACAGACAGACAGACAGACAGACAGACAGACAGACGGACAGACGGACGGACGGAACAGCGATACAAAGAGACAGACAGACAGAGGCAGAGAGAGAGAGCGAGGCTAATCTGAGCAGAGACAGATAATTAAATATGTACTATTATTTGCCTTGCACAGCCAGCCAATCCTGTGCGCGTATGCAAATTAGCCATGTGCACCTAACACAAGAAAGACGTAATGTTGAGAAGTCATACTAAAAACGGAGGCAAGCGAAAGCTAAACCAGACTGTATCAATCACATACTTTGGGTCCATTCTAACTTATGGTAAGAGGCTAGTCTTTTAATCTTTGCAGTGACTGAATGTTGATGATATGATAAAAACGGATTGTTTTGCATAAGATCAGTGTGTGCGACTGTGCGTGTGTCCTTTCCGGCTTCGGCATACTGCATGGTTATGAAGGCCTTGGTTAGTTGTGGTCTGTGAAGTAGCCTAGCCTTGGTGGATAAGTTGGAGTGATTGTGTACGGGCGTGCGAGAGTGAGAGAGAGAGAGCACAGCCGCCGTGGTGATGTTTGGCTTGTTGTGGGCTGTCTGTCAGCATCCGCCGGGTTGGACGATGTGCTTTGTGTATGCGTTCAATGTACATCTGTCTGGTCGTATTTGCGGTAGATTGATAGTTAAATAAGGTCACACCACGATCGGTTATACTTGCAGGTGTGCACTGATTGCGTGTCCGATAGGCTAAGTTAGCCCATAGCTAGCATTATGCCTTCTATTTCTAGATCTTCTGGTATACCCGGTACTTACGACATAATCGCTGTCGCTAGATACAAAGAAAACATTGACTTTCACTCGGTGCTATTCACTGAAATAAATAAAAGTGTCGTTATTGTATGCACTGCTGTTCATTGACTAGCTCGACGCTGCTTATAGCAACTCTCCACTCATTCTCCTCTGACCATGCATTTAATTGGCTTTGACCGCCATCAGTTCTCGGCAATTCCTCATTCGCCCTCTCACGTCTGACAGGGTCGAAATTATACTGCTGTGGGCCATCATACATGTTATTTGTGGTTCTTGCCATATAGTTCTTAGACTCCATAGTTCTTAAAGGCTGAGGCTACCTTTCACCACGTCTCCGCAACGTGACGTCATCGCCGAATGGCGTTAGAAGACCCGTTACTGCAAAAAACGCCAAAAAACTGCACTTTAACACTATTTTGGAGACATTTTATAAAGGATACACATATTTTGAGTGCTTTATGTACCCATCAATCGTTTTCTGGTTAACCTGCACGTAGGCCTTTAAGCCTAGCTCAGTCATTATGTCATACCACATCACCTCCTGATGTGTAATGAGCTGAATTGAACACAAGAAGATCTATTGTGAACACCAAATCCATATTTCCTGTTATTTTGGTGAAGGCATGCAAAAGTAATGTAAAAGTAGTGTAATGCCTTACAAGTCAAAGACAGTAATATTGTGATGTAACTAATTCCTTTGAAATGACAGTAAGTAATAAATAATGCATTACTCTTTTGAAGTAACTTGCCCAACACTGGTGACAACGCACGGTAATGTCTTCAGGAGGGATGTCAGACTGACGAGAGGAGAGAGCGGGAGAGAGAGTGGATGATGAAGGCGTGGTTGGAGTGCGGGAGCAATACGACAATAGGTGCTCCTCGCGTGGAAAACAATGGTTGGAAAAGTGAGATTCTTCCACTGCAGTTAAGTGTGTCTACCCCCTGTATGTGTACCCCCCACTGTGCCCCCTCTCCTCTCCAGCCGCGGCCAGCCTGGATCTGAGATGTGTCGGAATTGTCCCGACTCCCTCCCGTCTATAATTCGCCTCGTGGACCACCGCGTCACTGGTTGCGTGTCGTGCGTGTGTTTCTGTTCTTGGTCTTGATGTTGATTTGAAATGCCTTGTGTGCAGCACTTTGTACGAGTTCATGTGGTACTCCACGCGACACGGGGACTCTATTATTTATCTCTATCTTTAAGAGTTCCCTCATAAATCAACCAGTTTTGTGTGTGTGTGTATGTGTGTGTGTTGGTGTGTGTGTGGCACTGTGTCTCTCTTACAGACACGGTGATCATGGGACCCCACATCAGCCTCCCCGCTGAGGGGAACAGAGAGAACAGGGAGCAGGTAGAGTGGAGGCATGCTGTCAGTCAGGCCTGTCCCTGGGTGTCCTGTTGAGTCTCTCCTCTGTCAAGCCCTGAAGGCTTATCAGCAGGGCTTTGATGGCCGACTTGGGGAAACATTGAAGCCTTTTTTGTTGTGGTAACGTTGATAGGAAAAAAAGAGAGTTCAGACTGCCATTTAAATTAAATGTTAGGAACTGTGTGTGTGTGTGTGTGTGTGTGTGTGTGTGTCTTTGGGTGTGTGTGTATGTGTGTGTGTCTGTGCATGGGGGGGGGGTGGTATGACAGACTCAAATGAGGATGAATTGGTTACCATAGATATCTGATTTTTCCTGGCCTTAATTGTTCAAACTCATTAATCCAATGTAGAGCTAAAAAAACAGTACCTAAAAATGTATTACCATCGTTGAAATGTATTACATAACTTAGTTTACCTTTTGACTTACATCGAAGAAAAACCTCCGGTTACGGTATGCTAGCATGTTGTTAGTAATATGGTACGTGTTACGGTATGCTACCGTGCTGTTAGCTCTACAGTACGTGTTACGTATGCTAGCATGTTGTTAGCTCTACGGTACGATTTGGACCGTGATACCAACTCAATCTCTACTGCAGCAGGAGCCGTGCTGCTGGCCGAAGCTATCTGACAGACTGCTCAGCCGTGACCGGGAGCCTTCTCCCAGACACAAACTCTTACTTTTTGGTTACAGGGAAAAGATATGAAAAGGCAATCATCCCCCGGCTACAAAACTCACATGACACAAAAAGACAAATGAAGTGAACATATCCAATTCAATTTAAAACATTTTTCAAATTAAAACATAAATTAAGCTAAATACACGCGCCATTTGCTCAGGGCTTCAGAGCCGTACTAAACAGTTCTATTATTTAAGCAAGAAATAAATCATATCGGGGCCTCCCGTTAGTGGAAACCAAGTAGGACGGGCCGTACCGCTCAGTACATAACTTCCAGTGAAGGGATGCCCCGTTATGGTTAGATATTAGTTACTCTCATCCAGAACGTTACTGTTTATCAACTCAATAAGCTGAGATAAAGACATTGTTGCATGGTGCTTTGAGTGTAATGATTTAGCGTATTAGTAGGTCTAAGGCAAACATCTGCTCCATGGTTCTATTTTCACTGTTGTTTTTAAAGGTCCCATGACATGAAAATCTCACTTTATGAGGTTTTCTAACATAAATATGAGTTCCCCTAGCCTGCCTATGGTCCCCCAGTGGCTAAAACTTGCGTTTGGTGTAAAACGAGCACTAGCTGTTCTGCTCACCTTTGAAAAAACGGAGGCTCAAGCACGCTGATTTGGAATGTCTTTATTTATGTCGTCATAAAGCATCTAAGCTCCTCCCCTTACCCTGCCTGGCCCGCCCAGAGACGTTGGCCCGCCAATGAGACACGACTGTGCGAGGCGAGCGCAACATGTGTGTGTGTGAATACACACACTGTAACGCAAGTGTTTCTTGTCGGTTCTTTGACGTCTCTTGTATTTCCACAACGAGACTGTAGTGGGGGTTATCTGAGCCATGGTTGAGAAGGAATTGGGGGGAAAGGAACTTTGGCTTTGATTCGCTGAAGTGCATGAACTGCGACATACCGCCGGTTGCCGCGAGGCACCATCGCCCGGCAGCGGGCAGCGGGCAGCGGGCAGCCGGCAGCAGGCAGCAGGCGGTTCAGTCTACTTCAGATTGATGTGAAAGTGGAAGAACCAGAGACGTCGCAGAACCCGACAAAGTCGTTTGTGATTCATAATATCGTCTGGAGGCGCACACAGCTTTTGGCCGTGATAATATGTATTATATGATATAGATATCTATGTATTATATGATATTATTTAGATATAGAGCTCCAGGACTGTAACGCAGGTGTTGTACACTTCCTTGTTATTTGGATAACCGTTCTGCTTTTGGTGTTATGGCGCATAACACGTCGGACTCTCGTCTCTGGTATTTCTACAACGAGACTTAGTAGTAGTGGGGGTTATTTCAGCCAAGGTTGAGAATGAATTGGGGGGAAGCAACTTTGGCTTTTACTCCCTCAAGAACATGAACCACGACATGTCTCCCGCTTGAGCCCCGCTGAGGGACCACCGCCGGAGGCGGAGGTATCTAAGCGCTGCCTGGCAACAATCCCTTTCTCCTCCTTGTCGCGGTTCAGTCTACTTCACATCGATGTGGACGTGGAAGAACCAGGAACATCGGAGAACCCATTTGAGATTCATAATATCGGCTCACACAGCTTTTGGCCGTGATAATATATATTATATGATATAGATATCTATGTAGGCTATATGATAATATTTAGATATAGAGCTCCAGGACTCCCGTGTGTTCTAGAATATTTACAGAACACGGCTAAAGGCTGTGTGCGCCTCGCCATTGCGATACATCCACTGTAAACAGAGCGCATGGTACCGTGGCTGCAAGCTGCTCAGGGCCACACCCCCACCCTCCTCCTTGACCCGCCTCGCTCCTCCTCATTTGCATTATAGCTACAGACGCCAAAACAGCGCATTTGGGGGAAGCTCAATGTGCGACTGCCTCGGAGTGGCTGTAACTCTGCACCACGGCTGAATTTCGGGAACGTCTTTGAATACTTTGTTAGTTGCCCACTAATACCTATGTTAAAGAATACATAAAATAGCATGTCATGGGACCTTTAAATTTGAAAGAAAAAAGGATTTTACAATTAAATTAGTAAATGTGTGTTTGAAACTAATTTGTGTCTGACACACACATACAAACACACACAGACAACTCTATTGTATATGCGTTGACATGACCTTGCAGACTATTGAGTTTTCAATGATATTTAAAGGTGTGTGTGTGTGTGTGTGTGTGTGTGTGTGTGTGTGTGTGTGTGTGTGTGTGTGTGTGTGTGTGTGTGTGTGTGTGTGTGTGTGTGTGTGTGTGTGTGTGTGTGTGTGTGTGTGTGTGACTGTCACAGTGTTCAGGATACCAAAGCTTGTTTTTGAAGAAGAAAGTTAACAACATATTAAGGTACTTCCTTCAAAATGTGGAAACAACCTATCTAAATCTAAACCTCATGTTCACCACATAGTAATAATGTGCTCTTATTGTCTCTTTGCTTGCGGATTGGGGAAAAAAGGCTCTCTCCAGAGAAGAAAAGTGTGAAAATCCAAATGTGTAAATCCGGTTTGTAATCCTGAACACTGGCAGACTATTTGAATGGATTTTAATAATCCTAGGGATTATTCAACATGTCCTATACCGGGCTCCTGTTGACTTCAGGCTAGCAGGGGGCTGCTGCTGTTTCTAAAAGGTCTAGCTCTTATTGGAATAATGTTTGAATACAGTCAACATCATCGCTGTGGCACGGGTCAGAGGTTTGGACAGGCTGGATGGGAACCGTGAAACAAAACAGGAACACATCCACTCTACAACAACAGCCCACTGAGGACTTGTGTGCTATTGGGGCAATTGCTACAACAACAGCCGTTTGGTTTCTTAACTGAAAATCTTATAGCAGACAAGATCAAGACAATCTGTGATTTTCTCAGCCTCATATTTGTTCTGACCAATCATGTCGCTGGAGGGGGGGTTCTGAAAGCATGTCCCCAGAGGGAACACAGAAAATTGCCGGCATTCTTGAACTTTTCCCGGTTGAAAGACACGATAAAACATCCTGTCAGGACTCCAACGCTCTTCGAAGAAATGTCTGTAAAGGTTTCAAATCATCACTGTAGAAATTCACTTATTAAAATCCTCTTCTGAAAGCTCCCTACTCTTGCAGGAGTTTATCTTCAGTAGAATATCTCCATAACCAAACAGGTAACATGTTCTGACCTTGGTTCTGTGTCTGCTCCCAGAATACTAGGACTGCTGCCCAGCAGAATCCACATGCTCTCCTTTACCATTGCTCCTTCAACTCGTTACTGGAGTTGAAATGATCGATGTATCCCAACGATAACACAGTGTTCACAAACTCAACGAATGCGAGTAAAAGTTTGGTGTGAGCGGTGACCTTGTTTTCTGGCCCAGTTGTGATTGAGCGAGGCTGTGGATCCATGTTAATACGTTCAGCCCTTTGGAAGCGGCCACACTGATGTGTATGCTAAGCAGCTTAGTGGACAAAAAATCATCTCAGATAAAGATCGATAGATCCAAATGATTTAAATAGAGACAGTGTGCGGCATGCGATAGAGAATGAGTGTTCTGGATTTACGGTGGACCGTCAAGTGAACCAGTCTGTTCCCTTCTCCACACAAGACAGCACGGCCAATAAAACACGTGTGCCAGAGTCGATTTTCAATTTTTCCCCCCGATGTTGTAGTTTATCTCTCTCTCTCTCTCTCTCTCTCTCTCTCTCTCTCTCTCTCTCTCTCTCTCTCTCTCTCTCTCTCATATGGATATGCATACTGTTTACACACACAAAACACACATCAATAAACCAGGTGATGCCTCTCTTGGCTTTAACAGAGTTCTATCAATAAGACCTGTACAGGATGACCTCATGCAGTAGATTTAATACGCTCTGAGGCATTTCACAACCATCCAGGCCCACATTCTTATTGGGCCTTGTGTGTGTGTGTGCATATGATTGTGTGTGTGCATGTGCTTGTCTGTATGTCCTGAAAGCAGTGCATATTATTAATTTCACAGAGACAACTCATTTTGTTGATGGGTTAATTCTCTCACTGTTTTATTGCGGTTAATAACAGAACCTAATTGGAACAAGCAAAAGCAGGGCATCAAAGCGACTTGGAATTCATGTGCCCAGGATAGAAAAAGGTCATGATACTACATTAGGTATAGGACCACAGTCTGCAGAGGTGTTGGTATTTGAGCAGAGATAGGGGGCATGGCTCCCTGGATCTGATTAGAGCATTAATCAGTTTGCAGCAGGTGAAGACATTTTACTGAACACCTTACTAATCACAGCAGAGAAATGTGCAGAAGCTTTCGCCATTTATTTTACTTTTCGTGAACATGATAAATAAATTGAAAGAACCCTAACAATCTTCTGATGGAGCAATCCGTTTATTAAGGAGTCTAGAAAACTATCGGCATCCCTAGAAACATTATTGGTCAATTATGGGAATCAATCATGTGATCATTATCTCAGGACAATTGCATGAACAGAAAAAGCTGTGCCGTTTGAACATCTCAGAGGATTTCAGCGTACACAGATTTCCATCTTTCTCTCTATCATGTTTGGGGCAGACATCGACACAGTCTTCTACTAAAATGGCCCCTGATTCGTCAGGGACAGGGAACCAATGAACGGCGCCTATGTTGAAGTGGAAACGTGATGCAAATTAAATACAAAACAAGTGCATCTCTAACAGCCTATCAAGAACTTGTGACCTGTCTTATCATTTACAGACATCCACACATGTAATATCAATAGCGGTAAGATATGTATAATATCATTTTTAACTGTAAAAACGCTTTTTTAAATGTATAATTACATTATTTATTTAGCTATATATATTGTACACATTATTTTGACAAATGTGTGGTCAGAGGAGATTCTTAATGGTGACCATTTCCCTTGCTGACCTGATATTTGGTATGTATCAGGGTTCAGCAGCATTTCATAACACAGGGCAATGGCAAACGTTGTTCGGAGCCAGGGCTGTGTGACAGAAGCCAAGCGGAATTACAGATAAACATGTTGATTTAAAGCCTCTAAACGTCGCTGGCTGGTTTTATTCAGCTCTACGGCTTGGCTGCTCTATTTGCGCTAAAGAGAGAGAGATGCTGTGTTGCCAGGACAGTGGCGATGACTCCACATCAAGAGGTGGATATTTTGCAACCAACTTAAACTACTAAAAGCCATCAGGGCCCTGAGGGGCTCGTATCAAAGGAAGTGTAGTATCAAAGCAACGTATGTAAACAGCACCGCTGTTTGTGCACCTAGGCCCAGGTGTCTGGATTGTAGCATCATCATGCCGCAGCATCCCGACAGCGAGGCCAAGAACAGCTCCTTAGGGGACTGATTAGGTGCGTGTTTAAAGGCATGTTTATGCAGGGATGAGCTTAGCCTCTCTCGCTGGCCCACAAGGTCACCCGGGGCCATGCGTGTGTGAGTCTCTCACCCTCAGGCCAGATGCCCTTCATCGAGGTCAAGTCGTGTGTCTTCAAGATGGATTCTTCAGACTCATTGGACTAGATTCATCAGATCTCAAGGTGAGTCATGTCCGCAGTGCAGAACTCCACGAGGAGGTTGATGGTGGAGTTTTAAAGGGATTTTGAACGTTAGGGTGTGTGGAGACACCCTAACGTTCAAAATCCTTTTCAAAAACAGACAATCACCTTTAAAAGTGATTGTCTGTTTGTGAGTTAAGTGGCAACTAATTACAGTTTACGTGATGCACTCCATTTCAAACTAATACACACTTCTTTCCCCAACCCATTTTCTAAATAAAAAAGGTTAAAAAACGAATGAAGAGAATGCCTGTTCTGGGGATAGCATTATACGGTAGACTTTGTAGAGAGTGGAGAGTGTACAGTGACGTGTAGAGAGGGAAGTGAGAACATTCACGTGTAAAGAGAGGAGAAAGGAGTGAGAACAGTCATGTGTGGAGAGAGGAGTGTGAACACCAACGTGTAGACTAGAGAGAGGAGTGGGGAGAATGAACAGTAACGTCGACACTGAAGCCCATGAAGAGCACACACACGATGATTGTTTCGATGATTCCCTCCTGAGGAGGAGGAGTGGTAAGATCATCTCATCTTTCAAAATGAACCAATGTCAACACTGCACTTGTGAAATGGAAATCCTTTGAGCCCTGACTGGCCCTTTGGTCTCTGGTTACTATTTACAGTGATAGCATCTCTTTCATAATGACCGACTTGGGTCCATTAATATTGCAAGGGCTGGGTGGTTTACTGTAATCCCTCTCAAGCATCTCCTGCCAGTATCAATGGGCATCCCAGGAATGCTTTAATGGGGCAAGAGGAATGGAACCAGGCCATTAGCAGTCGGGGGGGAGGGGTTCTATCTGTGACCCCTCCCATCCCCAGCCTGTGGCAAGCATTACGAGCTGTGTGCTTGAAAAAATGAAATCAATAAATACATGATGAATAAATAATGGTGTGTTAAAACGGTGAGAGCCAAACCATAAATCATGAATGGAGCCTCATCACAGAAGAGCAGCCAACGTCATGATGGGTCTGAAACCTTCTGGTTCTAAACATCTCCATCACAGAAAAGCAGCCAGATGTCATGATGTGTCTGACCTCTTCAGATTCCAAACAACTCTTCATTCGCCTTCATGTGTAGGGGCTGAACGCTGGACCTTTAAACAGGCAGATATACAGATTTGTTTTGGAGGGATCTTTGCCAAAGTTAAAAAGGAGTAAAAGTAGCTCGATGTTAGTGTGCCTCCCTTCAGGCCTCCCTCCAAAGCCACGCCCCCAAAACCAGTGGCGGCGGGTCAAAAGACGGCGCTAGGGCGCCGCCCCTCCGGGAGATATTCACTTGAATATATCTGCCAACTATGAATCAACGATTATGAATACAAAATAAATCAACAAAAATACATAGCGTTTATCCACGTTTAATTGTGTGAAAGACCGTACTTGCCACCGCCAGCAACAATTTAAATGCATCTGAACGTCAATGATTTGGGCTAGGCTAGTTATTTTCATTCGAAATAAAGCCCTCCTCCAAATCCGGGGCGCCGGCCACGTTGAAGTCAATGTAAGCTTGCAAACTTTTTGCTTTCTATCAAGCAGAGACAGCTTTTCATAGGCGCAATAAAAAATTTACCCTCGGGTCTCACCAGTGTGCGTCCGAGGCCAATAGTATTGCTTTTTCTTTTTTGTTATCACCACATGATTGGACAATTGACCGAATCAAAGAAATAGGTTACCTCCCTCAGCATCATTCGCGCAACACAATTAGATGAAGAGAAGAGATAGATCGCTAACCAGCAGAGAGATTTAAGCACTTTCCACCTATTTCAGTGGAGGTAT
The DNA here is from genome assembly GCF_031168955.1 of Gadus macrocephalus. Lineage (NCBI taxonomy): Eukaryota > Metazoa > Chordata > Actinopteri > Gadiformes > Gadidae > Gadus > Gadus macrocephalus. The sequence goes on along the minus strand of NC_082394.1, from coordinate 21,254,719 downwards.
TGGACTTCCCAAGCAATGTTATACTTAAAAGGAGCAAGTACGTAACATATTAATTTAGTCTTTTGATCTGTAGCATATAAACAAAATTAAGCAACTGTCCCATATTTCTAACTGCATTTGAAGTAGACATTGAGACTCACAAAAAGTGATAGTGATCATGATTTGACTCAATATCAGGATAAGAACAATGGGTCAAATACCAATGGCTGGTGGAATGGCCATAAAGAAGGTCTGTATGCAGTGTAAGCTTGTCCAGGACCTGCAATTCAAGATTTAGTCTATGAATCTGAATTAATAGGTTATGATAATAGGTAGTGGCCAACCCCAAAATGCACCAGAATACAGGAAATCAAATCTACCAAATTCGTCCATTACTGCACCCCACCAACATTTTCGATCAACAGCCGCCACTGCCCAAAACACATGACTAGCTCGCTAGCTTTAGCCACAGGTCTGCCTAGCTTTGAGGAAAACTCTGGTCCTGACCAAGGAGTGAGTAGCCATGTAGACAGACAGGTAAGCTTAATGGCCTTTAGCAGCCACAGATGGCAGATATCTTTCTTTAATTTGTCAGTTATTTGTTAGATTGATTGCTGTTGACAGGATTTCAACAAGGATTTCTAATAAATACATTTTCATGAATAAAGTGGATTTTATGATATGGAATAACAAATAATAAATAAAAAATATATATCCACAAGCTTTTATTAATGGGGTCCGAGCAAAATTAAAAGTCAAGAACACACTAATGGAAGATACATAAATATAACATATAATTGTCATATATAAGGAAGGATGTTCCACTTATAAACCTGAACTGCAGCCTCATTCACATGGTCAAAATGTCTATTGATTACAAAGAGTACAGATTGCCTGATGAATTTCAGGTGCTGTACAATGTTGTTTTCTTAAATGAGTGGCAATGACAGAATGTCATGTACAGCTTGTTCATAATGCTCTAATCAGGATTCCATCTCTCAACCTAAGGATCACCAGAACACGGCATTATCCCGTTGAGCCAATGACATTCCTGAACTGCATAAAGCCTCATTCACATAGTGAAAATGTTGATTGATAAGCACACAACAACAAGAAAACTCCAAGCACACATTTCACAAGAGAATTAAGGGCTTTCTTAAAAGAGTACAGTTCTTAAAATTGCACTGTTAATGGTATCCACATATGATAGCCGTATGGTAGTTATACAATAATAAAATGGTTATATAGGCAAAATGGGTTGAGACTGCGGACATTTGGCTTTTCTATGAAATTGTGGGAAAAACAAAAAATTTTAGAGAAGAAGACCAGAGTGACAAGATGCATCTGATTTTAGAGATTCATATGATGAAAGAATTTTGAGTCCAGGTCAATCTAGTAAGGAGAAATAAGGCTAGTTCATCATTTTTTTAAATAGCTCCACCTTTGGGTGCAGTACCACAATTTGGGTTTATGGGTAGTGGGGGAAAGCGAGAGCTGTGTTCGTGTTCTCGGCAGCCAGTCAGTTTCGTTCTCAGTGGGTGCTGGTCTCCGCCAGGGCTGCGCCTTGTCACCAATCCTGTTTGTGATATACATGGACAGGATATCGAGGCGTAGTCGTGGTGGGGAGGGGTTGCAGTTCGGTGGTCTGAGGATCTCGTCACTGCTTTTTGCAGATGATGTGGTCCTCATTGGATCATCGGCCTGTGACCTTCAGCACTCACTGGATCGGCTGGCGGCCGAGTGTGAAGCGGCTGGGATGAGGATCAGCACCGCTAAATCTGAGGCCATGACTCTTAGCAGGAAACCGGTGGATTGCTTACTCCGGGTAGGAAATGAGTCCTTAGCCCAAGTGAAGGAGTTCAAGTACCTCGGGGTCTTGTTCGCGAGTGAGGGTACTATGGAGCGTGAGATTGGCCGGAGAATCGGAGCAGCGGGGGCGGTATTGCGTTCGCTTTACCGCACCGTTGTAACGAAAAGAGAGCTGAGCCGCAAGGCAAAGCTCTCGATCTACCGGTCGATCTTCGTTCCTATCCTCACCTATGGTCATGAGGGCTGGGTGATGACCGAAAGGACGAGATTGCGGGTACAAGCGGCCGAGATGAGTTTTCTCAGAAGGGTGGCTGGCGTCTCCCTTAGGGATAGGGTGAGAAGCTCAGCCATCCGTGAGGAACTCGGATTAGAGCCGCTGCTCCTTTACTTAGAAAGGAGTCAGCTGAGGTGGTTCGGGCATCTGGTAAGGATGCCCACTGGGCGCCTTCCTTGGGAGGTGTTTCAGGCACGTCCAGTGGGGAGGAGACCTCGGGGAAGACCCAGGACTAGGTGGAGAGATTATATCTCAACACTGGCCTGGGAACGCCTCGGGATCCCCCCGTCAGAGCTGGTCAATGTGGCCCGGGAAAGGGAAGTCTGGGGCCCCCTGCTTGAGCTGCTCCCCCCGCGACCCGACCCCGGATAAGCGGATGACGATGAGGAGGATGAGGGTAGTGGGGGTTATTGGTAACCATAACATTTCAAGAGTTTTCGACTTACGGTATAGGCTGCAGTATTACTTTTACAGAATTTGAGAAAAAAATAAACGTTACAGAAACAATAGGGGACCAAGCAGCATCGCTGCTCGGACCCCTAAAAACGAAGGATATGCAGGATGCAAAATTGTGCTATTAAAAGCAACTGTGCGACACCAGTAGCAGTCTCTCTAACCTGAATTCCCTACCTTGGGCCTAATCTATTTCCAAGTGTGGAGAAAACAAAGCCGATGGAAAGCTAGTGCTGTCGTAGCAGCACCTCAGAGTCCTCTCCTCCACTGTTTGTAGGGGAAGCCATGCATACAGGCCCACTCAGGACCTGGTCCAGAGTCAGAGATGAAGGTTCAGTAGATGAAGCCATGCATACAGGCCCACTCAGGCCCTGGTCCAGAGTCAGAGATGACAGGTGTTCACATCACTAGAGCGTGTATCAAGTGCTCTCTGGACGGTAAAGGGGTCCATAAGCGAGCTCGGCCATACTGCGGAGGAGTTAAGGACGCATAAACACTCAGTGACCGTGAGAGGTTGATATTTCTGGACCGGCCCCAAAAGTGCCAACCCCACAACAACCTGGACTTCCACAGACGGCCAGGGTAATTGGATGGAGACAAACGGGGAGCGGGCGACGGGGGCCCTCGTAGTGGGGAGCAGAAGCAAGGTCCTGGACGCGGCCTGACATTAGAGCCATCCATCATGCGCCCGGGGACAGAGGGGCCTAACGAGCCCTATGTCTCCTGGCAGCATTAGCGCCGACGTGAGGCACGGCGCCGGCTCGCCGCTCACCTGCGTTTAACTGTTCGTTAGGCAAACAATGGCAGAATCCAGACAAGCACATTGTCAGCCTGTGATTGCCCATTTGCGCTAATGGTAGGAAGTGTCCCCCCAAAGAATGCTGCGTTATAACGCTAATGGCAGCATAATTGCTGACATCAGAGACGTCCCAACAAAGGAAAAAGGAGCACACCTATGTCAGTGTCACTCATTTAATATAAAAGGAGAATGTGTGCGGTTGGTGAGGCCGGCCGCATCCTCAATGGCAGAGAGACAGAGGAAGCAGTGAGAAGCCGCGTTGACAAACACGGGTCAGCACTGATGCTTTTATCATTACCTTCTCCTGAGCTGCAGGCCTTCATTTCATCTCCTGCGAGGGGGTCTGAAACGGAGGTTGGGCACCTGACAGCGAGCTCCAGCGAACACCCACAATCTGGGGACGGGCGGTAATTGGCATTTGCATTTGTCAAGACGGCCATGGCCATGGCCAGCAGGAACGGCTGTGCTCCCATTCATAAGCTCTGCTGTATTCTACGAGTACAGAGTGAAGGGGTAAAAGATGACCAACACCCACACAAGCTAATAGACACATCCACCAGAACATGCTCAACTGGTCCACAAACAGAACGGAGATGTCTTAGAAATTAATAGAAAGTGCAGACTGAGTCGCAAAGAGTTCAGCACTGCCTGTCGGTACAGAGAATATTCTGGGCATCTGATATCTTCAATTCTGTTCTCAATTAGGCTCACAGCTTCAAGCCCAACACTTGGAGGTAAGATAGATTGTGAAACAAGTAAATTGGTAAACACTGTCTGCACCTTGCATCAACTTTACAAATTGAACGGTTTATTTCAATCGGCCCCAGATAACACAGACACAATGGAATAAGAATAAACCTAGCACAACAAAGGAAACAAGAAAGATATGTTCAAGACTCGCCTACGACTGACCCTCTGCAGCGGCCGGTGGTTTGATAGTCCAACAGACCATGTATGTATATGTATGTATGCATGTGTATGTGTATGTGTATGTGAGAGTGTGTATGTGTATGTTTGTGTGTAGGCCTACTGGATATATTGTATGTATGTATGTATGTATGTATGTATGTACTACTCGTCGGTGACATGGCAAAAATATATCCTAATTTTTTTTAGCCACGTTCCGCAATCTTAATGCTTTTATTTTTCCTGTCGTTTTTTAAGTTCATTCTGCAAAGTATGAACATTCAAAAATTAGGTCTACCATTGCCTTCAAACAGCGAATAACATTGAAGCGAACCCACTGTTCAAGCAAGAATTCAACACTATAATTTCCTACGTTTTCTATGGGAATCATTTCCCTGACCAGGTAAAAGGTCCCTGCCTCAGCTCCCCTTCTCCAGTGCTAGTCCAGAGTGCCTTCCCCACCTATTCGTTAGAGTTATTTGTTCTGGCTCCGTAGCCTCTGGCTGCGCGGTCAAGAGGGAGTTCTCGCTGTTTGACGGCGCTCTCTCTGCTCAGTTTGGAGGAGGTTGAAGAGTCAGGGAGCCCGCCGTCTCGGCTGGATGTGGAACGCTGTGATTTAAAGAAACGCATTTTGGCTGAGAGTTCTAGGAGGAGAACTTGTTATCCCCATGGTTAGGACCCACAGCAACATGGTTTAGTTCCGTTGTTGTGTATGAGCTTTATAATAAGCAATGTTGTACACAACATAAGCCACACACCGTGGGGCTAGACTATATGCGTCTGGGAAGCCTAACCCTGATTGGAGGTTTATTTATTGACAAAAGTGTGACTCAGCATAGAAAACAACTGTGGATGTGTGTATGAGCCCTAGGACGATAACAAAGATCTCTCTGTAAAATCAGACCGTGGCAAATCATGTATGTATGTATGTATGTACTGTATGAACAGTATATAATATGTCCATACTGTACTGGAGACATTGTATGTTTGTAGTTTGTAGACCATGTCCAGCGTTGGTGCAGTATAATCTATACTTGAAACACATATTGACACCCATCATATCAATAAAGGGTTTGCTTATTGGAAGTATCAGCATTATTGACCTGCTCTGTCTCACATTGTAAACTTTCACAACAAACTTTACAGGCAAAATTAAAGAAGAAAAGGCCATCAGAGAATGACAACTCTTGATTATATTTAACATATATTCATATATTTAACGTTAAAAAAAGAGGGTATGTACATTGTTATATATTTTTTTTAACACCATCACCTGAGAATAACACATTTTCCTTCCCTTCCATTTTTCTATTGAGCTTTTTACATATTTTTTTATTTTCAGCTGCTGTGATGGTTCAGAGTTGCAATAACCCTTGGTTTGATTCCCAGCAGAGAAATCAATTAGCTACACAAAATGGATAGCTCAATACAAATAAAAATGTTTCTCAAATTTAAATTTTAAACTATCCAAAATGAACTATCTATTCTTCAAGTCTAGTAGTATTTATATAGATTTTATCTAAAGAAGTCGAACCTAGAATTTTATCACAGAACATAGAATTTAATTCCATTTAATTTCATAAATAATCAATTGTGGATTCATTTGTTGTGGACCATGCTAATATGGCTACCATGGCTACCAACTGATGTTCGTTGATATAAACCACTGGCCCTCACACAAGTGAAGCAGCGCATTGCATACGTTCTGTTGTGATGAGAATCCCTTGAAACAAGAATGCCCACTCCTGGCCCTCAACCACTACCTGGCCACCAGACGTACAGCGTCATAAACCAAATCAAACCACGGAACATGTCAAAGGGTGCGGAAGAAAGGGATCAATGATGTTAGGATCACGTAGATATAAACTGATCATTCAGCATGTCCCTATTATCGGAAGCACTATGAAACAAAAGTGTTGCACTTTATGCTAATCAAGCTTATAATGTTAGTATCACGTAGCTATATGGTGATCATTTAGTATGTCCATATCATCGGACACACTATGAAACCTAAGTGTTGCAATAGTACTAAGCACTAATGCTAAGCACAACTCTCTGTAGAAGATCATACAATAACCATGTATTGATTGTAACCATTGATGTTATCATAGTCCCCAACGTCACCTCTCATGTTGGAGTTTGCTAAGACTTTGGGTTTTTGGAGTCTGGAATCGGGTTGTTGATAAAGGAATCAGTTAGTGTGTGTGTGTGTGTGTGTGTGTGTGTGTGTGTGTGTGTGTGTGTGTGTGTGTGTGTGTGTGTGTGTGTGTGTGTGTGTGTGTGTGTGTGTGTGTGTGTGTGTGTGTGTGTGGCTGTAATTCTGCAGCACGGCTGAATTTCGGGAACGTCTTCAAATACTGTGTTAGGGGCCCATTAATATCTATATTAAATCATCCATAAAGTAGCATGCCATGGGAACATTAAGATCATTCACAAAAGTTTGGTTTCTCACAATTTAAAAGTCGTAAAAGATTTGTAGAATGTCTGTCCCCAGCATAATGTGCCATTCCTGCAGAGCAATTTGTGCTTTCTCAGAATCCCAGAACTGAGATTGAAAAAGAAAAAACAGAGATTAAATATCAAAAATATGGTGGGTCAACCAACCTTATCAAAAGTCGATTTTGAATGCATCTGTGAATAGGGCTGAGCCTGATTACGAAAATATTTGGAATTTCGTTTGGAAAAAACGGACAAACATTTTAAGCTGTAAATGACGTATTGTAGTCAGCCCAGGCAGTAGACCTAAGGGAAGGTATGAAGAAAGATGTGTTCTTCTTACCTATAGAATAACAGAAGCCAGTCAGCGGAGAGCAGGAGAAAAGAAGAAAACACAATGAGACTAGAGCTCGAAGAACATCTGCAAGATCATGCATGGATATGTGGAACATATTCTGATACAACATAATCACTTATTTATGTCCATCTACAATTTATCAAAATCCATCAAAATTGACAAAAAACATGAATGACGCACACACTGACACAACCCCATACACCCACACACACACACACACAAGCACGCACACACACACACACACACACACACACACACACACACACACACACACACACACACACACACTCACACACTCACACAGAGACACACAGTCACCCAATTCAAGGCAATACAGTATAGGCAAGTGGAGTGAGGAGGAGGAGGATAAAGAGGAGGAGGAGGAGGTGAGGGCCTAGGGTCAAGGGGTATTGAGATGACAAGCCTCTCCAAACATACTGATGACCCCGGGGGCAGTGGCTCCTGCGGGGAACATGGCCTCAAAGGTGGAGGGGCCCCCCCATAGGGGTCCCTCCACCTTTGAGGCCAAGTTTCCTGCAGGTGCCCCTGCCCCGGGGTCACCTTTGGGTGTGTTCCAGGCGGGGGGAGGCGGGGGGCTCGAGGGTGAACATCTAGGGGTCACGGGCTGCCTCGGTCCCCCGGAGGCCTGCCTGTCAGCGTGGTGTGTGTTTGAAGGCCAGGCCATTAGGCGGGTGAGTGCATCTCCCCTCCGAATCACGCTAATTAATCATCTGTACGCGTGATTATGTCTGTTTTAATATCAATATGTGCTGGAGAGACGGGGAGAGAGACAGGGGGGAGAACGAGAGAGAGAGTGTGTGTATGTGTGTGTGTGTGTGTGTGTGTGTGTGTGTGTGTGTGTGTGTGTGTGTGTGTGTGTGTGTGTGTGTGTGTGTGTGTGTGTGTGTGTGTGTGTTGGGGGGTTAATGATGATGATAATGATGATGGTAATGATGTCAACACTTGCGCTCCAGACTGGAAGCCTCAGAGCGTATGGACACCAGGTTGTGAGTGTGTAATAGGGCACAGTTGCGTGCGGGTGCAGGACCCACAGATGTGTACCCCTGAGTGCCAGAACAACCCCTCAACACTCCCAGGGTCACAGGGGACGGCTACATCTGGGTTCACTGTCACAACACTGCAGGACCGGGAGGGAACACACTGGAAGGATCATTGAATCGTCGTTCTCATCATGAACAATCCTAGGGCTTTTACATATTTGGATAGCTAAATATTTATCTGTGATATGATATGATGACCAGATTGTCTCCTTCCATGTACGCACATAAACAAGGGTCGGCTAATCTGTTGTTTATCCTCAGAACTCGTCCAGAAACGCAGTGGAAGAGAGACAAATTTAGGTTGCAGTGAACACAGCAGAAAAAACTGCTCAGCATGGGGCGTAGGTCCATGCGTACACCTGCTACGTGTCTGTGTGCTCGTTTGTGTTCTGTGTGTGTGTGTGCTCTGTCTGTGATGCGCAGTAGCTGTTTCCCAAAGTGAAGGCTGCCGCCTTGCTAGGACACTTCCTTGCTAGTCGCGTCCTATCGAGATTAGATTAGAGTGCTGGCTCGAGTGCTGCCTAGCGTTTGTAACATTCTGACTTTGGAACGACTTGCTAGTGTAGAAGCGCTTCCCGTGCAGCGTGTGAACGCAGAGGATTGTGGGTATTTTTTGCTCGTCGAGGATCCAGCGATGCATCCTTGAAAAACGTGCTTTTGTGTCTGTGTGTGCGTGTGACATGTGTGTGCGTGCGAAATCCGTGTGTATGTGTGACTAAGAGGGAGAGATGGCGGCGTGACTTTGCGGCGAGGTCCTTCCCGTCCGGGGGCAGCAGCAGAGTGAATGTCAGTGCCTCATCTTCCCAAGCATTGATCTCCGCTCCCCCTTCACAAGGCCCGCGGAGCCTGGCCTTTACCAAATCAATGCTGCCCCTCCGCCTCAATACTTCTCCCCGAAGACCCCCAGCAGAAGGGAAGTACACACATACATATGCACACACACTCACATACGCACACACACAAAAATATACATACACGCACACGCACACTAATTCTAATGTCCGCTATTCTTTCAGATTATCTGAAGTAATTTGCCTTGATTCAACATGTGGAGGTTAAATAGACATCAATGCGGCCCTCTACGTCCTAGCCCAGCCAGGTGAGTGTGAACAGGCCCCTCCCCCTCTCTCCCAGCCCAGCCAGGTGAGTGTGAACAGGCCCCTCCCCCTCTCTCCTAGCCCATCCAGGTCAACATGGGGGCGCGGCCCAGGGCCAGTTGGGGGCGGGGCCCAGGGCCAGTGGGGGGCGCGGCCCAGGGTCAGCGGGGGGCGTGGCCCAGGGTCAGTGGGGGGCGTGGCCCAGGGTCAGCGGGGGGCGTGGCCCAGGGTCAGCGGGGGGGCGTGGCCCAGGGTCAGCGGGGGGGCGTGGCCCAGGTTCAGCATGGGGGTTGGCCCAGGGTCAGTATGGGAGGGTGGCCCAGGGTCAGCATGGGGTTGGCCCAGGGTCAGTATGGGGGTTGGCCCAGGGTCAACGGGGGGCGTGGCCAAAGGTCAGTATGGGGGTTGGCCCAGGGTCAACGGGGGGCGTGGCCCAGGGTCAGTATGGGGGTTGGCCCAGGGTCAACGGGGGGCGTGGCCCAGGGTCAGCATGGGGGGTGGCCCAGGGTCAGTATGGGGGGTGGCCCAGGGTCAGTATGGTGGGTGGCCCAGGGTCAGCATGAGGGTTGGCCCAGGCTCAGTATGGGGGCGTGGCCCAGGGTCAGCGGGGGGGCGGGGCCCAGGTTCAGCATGGGGGTTGGCCCAGGGTCAGTATGGGGGGGTGGCCCAGGGTCAGCATGGGGGGGTGCGGCTATGCTGCTGGATGAGATGCTGCTCTGGATCTTAGAGTCCTGGGATCAAGCCGTGCTGCAGCCAACAGCAGAGCTCTGTGTCTCCAGAGTGGTGCACTGTGTGTGGAAGCCTGTGTGAATTTGTTTTTGTGTAAGTGTGTTTTTGTGTTCTGTGTGAGAGAGTGTATGTAAGTGTGTGTGTGATGTGTGTGTGTGTGTGAGAGTTTTTGTGAATGTGTTTGTATGTAAGTGTGAATGTTTGTGTGTGTGTGTGTGTGTGTGTGTGTTTGTGTATGTGTGGGTTTGTGTGTGAGAGAGTGTATGTGTGTGAGAGATTATGTTTTGTGTGTATGTTTGTGTGTGTGTGTGTGTATGTACGTGTGTTTGTGTTAGTGTTTGTCTGTGTATGTATGTGTATGTGTGTGTATGTGTGTGTGCGTGAGTTTTTGTGAATGTGTGTTTATGTGTAAGTGTGAATGTTTGTGTGCGTGTGTGTGTTTGTGTATGTGTGTGAGAGATTGGATGTGTGTGTGAGAGATTATGTGTGTGTGTATGTTTGTGTGTGTGTGTGTATGTGTACGTGTGTTTGTGTTAGTGTGTGTCAGTGTATGTATGTGTGTGTGTGTGTGTGTGTGTGTGTGTGTGTGTGTGCGTGTGCATTTTGCAGGTCAGGGCTAGGTGTTGATTTATGGGGTGGTCAGCTCCATCAGGCAGGACTTCTGTTCCCTGACCTCTGCAACAGGAGCCAAACTTTCCCTGTCCAAACAAACACGTTTTTTTCTTCACTTCCTAGTACACACAGAGCCGAAACGGGCGAAAACAATCCGGTTTCGTTTTATGCGGTTCAGGAATATCTCTGTAAAGACGGAGTCATTGTGAAACCGCATCGAGCTGTAGAAACGCTGTAGTAAATATTCAACGCACTGGTTCTCCCCAGAAAAAAGTGGAGCGCATCAAGCCTACGCGCATACAGCCTGCACGCTGTATACAAACATTCAGTCACAAGGAGATTCAACCTTTTAATTTGAGCAGAAATACTTTTTTAATGTACAGCTAGTAATTAAATTCATCAAGGGGCTTTTTATTTAAAGCTCCAAAAAGAATACTAATAAAATAATAAATAGAAAATTCACACAACTCTGACGTCCCCCAGCTGGTGGGGGGCTAATGACGTCATCGTTTGCGTTTCAGGCGTCCACACGAATCCTAACACGAAACCGCATAGGTCCGGATGGTTTTGAAACCACCTCCGAGGATGGTTTCAGAAATGTGCGGTGCCGGGCACCGGATTCGCCAGCTCAGTCCGGACGGTCGGCCGAAACGCACAAGACTTATGCGGTGTCACCAAAAAATCGGCTCTGTGTTGACCGGACCTTAGTCTCACTGTCAACCCCCAAGACCGCAATGTTTTTGCCTATTTATTGTAAGTATTTTTTTCCTATAGAGACACATGAAATGGTTCTTTCATGATAATACACAAGGTGAACACATCATTGACATAAATTTGCCCGAAATCATTGAAAAGATTTGTGATCGCCATTTTTGGATAGACAGAGAGAAAATTTGTGCATGTAGTTTTACTGAATGGGCTATTGATTTTCGACTAGTACTACAACGACTAGTACTACTACCGTGCAGTAGAAGCAAAGCAGAACTACTCAAAGAGAGAGAGAGAGAGAGAGAGGACAGACAGACAGACAGACAGACAGACAGACAGACAGACAGACAGACAGACAGACAGACAGACAGACAGACAGACAGACAGACAGACAGACAGACAGACAGACAGACAGACAGACAGACAGACAGACAGACAGACAGACAGACAGACAGACAGACAGACAGACAGACAGACAGACAGAGGCAGAGAGAGAGAGAGAGAGAGGCTAATCTGAGCAGAGGGAATGCAATGATGGAACATTCTGAAAATAGGCGTATAGTATGTATATATAAAGGCATGATGGACACCAGAGAGAGAGTGTAACATCTGCACAGACCTTTTCATTAGCGCTGTGACACAAGGCTGAGTACGCAGCCATGGGAGCTTACGGGAGAGAGGGAGGGGGGGAGGAGGTTTAGGCGAGGGTGAGGAAGAGAGTGAGCATGCACGGCTAATGATAGCACTCACGGATCAGAAGGTATCAACGGTCACGTCTAATGAGATGACATCACCGTGTGTTTTCCCTGCAGACATGTATTTGGATGTTTATTAATTCCATTTCCCAGACTAATTAACAGCTTAATTAGGCAGTGTTTAAGGCTGTTGCTTCCCCGTCTCCTCAGCATGGTGCGGTAGGCAGAGTTGTGGACTCGAGTCGTGGTGTTGGAATCGCCTCTTGTCAAATCCTCTGTGCTTTGCTCCAATAAAGAATATATTGTGTTGAGGGGCAAAACAGACTCACAAAACACTTGAAACACTTCTTGAGATGGAAACCGAGTATAATATGTCATGGTCTGATCAGACACACAAAACCTGTTGAGGACAGTTTGTGGCCCCATGGACATTTCTTGCAGCCTTGCCTCCAGCTCAGCAATATACTCCAGGGCATCATCCAGTGCACCTACAAAAAAAGAAGACAAATCAGTCTTCATTACCATTCATTCGTATTCACCCTTTATTTTTATTGTATTGTTATTCTTTATACTTAAGTTTATTTATATTTCTTATTATTAAATTTATTTGTACTGTTTTCTGTTTTTCTTTTTTATGTATTAACTATAGGTTGAGTGTTGTACATAGAGTAAAAACCAAAGTCAAATTCCTCGTTTGTTCGCAAACCTGGCCAATAAAGCTGAATCTGAATTAATATGCAACCCCAGTTTAACAGTACGTCTGATGTTGATTGAATGTTTTAACGTTAACCATGCCATGTTTGGCAAAATTATACAATAGCCCAACAAGTGTTGAACACAAATAACAGACATAACAGCTAGTTAGCACACATCTACTTACCGGCAGGGGGGCGTGTCGCGTAGTCCCCCGGTACCTCTCCGGTCCGTTTGTGTTTTGTCCTCCTTCAGCTTTTCGAGCTGACACCCGTTTATACACGGGTGTTTTTTTCGGGGCTGTGGTGTAGCTGTTCCAGTCAAAACGACTAGGAACAGCTCCAGTATTCAGCGTAGCACTCCCGTCGTCATAATCAGCCGCTGAGAAATGCCGACTACAGACCAGTGTACTCCCCTTCTGAATTACGAAATTAACTCCTTCATTCCGTCTGATCGCCACTGCTGTATTGGGTATTATTTGGGAAGTCGTGGAAATGTAAATACGGTTGTTTTTGTTTTGAATTGGCGCATAGAGGTACACAACAGAAGCTTTTGTTTTTTGACCGCGCCATTGTCAAATATCATGGACTACGCGACCGGAAGTCACTTTACCCGGTGAAGGCAAAATCGAACGCCGAACCAGGAAGTTGTGAGATAGGCCTATTGCCTGATTCACGTCTTTGTTATCACTCCGTAAAAGTAGTCCGGTAAGCGTGTCCGGTTGCTTAGCGACGGGACATGGGTGTTTATTAATGACGTGTCCGCGCGCCTCCGAAATAACTGTAAATGAGTATGCTACTACTAGTACTTTTGCAGGCTGAACGTTAAAATACTTCTTAACTTAGAGAGATGGCATCTGCAGTAGTGCGCAATTGGACCTTCGAGGATTCCTGGTCACTAAATTCCCGTAAGACCACTCTCTCCCTCCAGTCTTGGCTGCGGACTCGCATCCAAATTCCTCTTGTTTGCGGCGGAGCTTAGGGTAAATATAAAGATCTGACGAGAAATTGACGTTGCTGCGCTGTCCTGCTCCTTCTTAATTGAAGGAGCAGGCAGAGACAAGCTCTCTCCTGCTGTGCTTTCATTAAAATCCAATTTAAAATCCCCGATAGTGATAAGACATCCATTATGTCGCCGCCGGTCCAGAGATGTGTCAGGTGTGCGCGAGAGACATAACGGACACTTTTGTTACTGCCATGTATACAGTACATTCGGAACACATTTTAGGAACAGATCTATGCCGCAACATAGAAATCTATGTGGATCAGATGTGCCATGTAAACGCGGCTACTGTAGATTTGCAAAGCGCTGCTTACGTGGAACTCATCTCCACGACATTCCATTGTTTAGGTTCCATTGCTTAGGTTCCTTTGCTTATGTTCCATTGCTTAGGTTCCATTGTGTTCAACGCAGCTTAGCAAGCCACCAGCACCAGCAAGCCACCAGCAACAGAAAGTCCTTTCAACGTCACTGCACACGCTACTATTACATGTAGATTATTTTATTTTATTTAATTTTTGAGAGTGAGGATATCTTTAATAAAGTGGTGACATGCTTGAAAAGGTTAAGCTTACACTTTTGAAATGAGTGTTTGAACAATGTTCTTCCAAAAAAAGGCTTAATAAATACAAATCTTAAATATTATTTCTCTGTTGTTGAAAGGACTCGAAAGGACTCGAAACTCAAACGGTAGGACTTGGGACTCGACTTGAGACTTGTCGGCCTTGACTTGTGACTTGACTCGGGACTTGCCTGTCTTGACTCGGGACTTGACTCGGGACTTGACGGCAAAGACTTGAGACTAACTTGTGACTTGCAAAACAATGACTTGGTCCCACCTCTGGCGGTAGGTGAAGTGTGAACACAAAACGGTACACAGAGTTCTTCCCGTACCTATAGACCCGGCTGACCCTGAGCAGTGGCTTTTGCTGGGAAGCTACTCAAAAATCAAACATGGCATGGATGTTTGTGGAATACATATGATACGTTTTATTGGTGGCTGATCAACACAGTTGTGACTCGGCTTCCTCAGCTGAACCTCCTCCAGGCCGCTGCAGTATAAACACAGATGCTAACCACTCATGCTAAGGGCTCATTCAGCAATCCTGCAGGGTAAGATTTGAGCTTGGTGTGGATGAAGGAGCTCTACAGACGATGTGGAACGCAGGATACACAAAGGCCTGGGAAACACTGCAGTAGGCCATGTGCTCATGTACTATTAAATAAATCCCAGACTGGAAATACATATTGCAGAGAGTATGTGCAAAGAATCAGGATTTGGTCAGAGTGTTCTCGCTTTAAAGCCCAAAGCAAAGTGTATTATTCTTTATATTTGTAGCTGCGACCCAAAAAATAAATGGAATCTTCTTTTTTATTTGAGCCAAGCACATGCCACACAAACGTTGCAGGCTGTTTTTACTTGCTTTTTAACTTATTTTGGACAGGGAACTTCCACTGTTATTCCACAGTGTTCCGTCTGTCCCATATGGCTGTGTGGCTCAACACTACATCACTACGTATGTTTTTTTACTAAATACCATACTTGATTGCTCACAAGAAGGGTTATTCCTCTTTTTTGTTTGTTTACAATGTTAATCGTTCTGATGGTTATCTGATTTGTATAATACATGTATCACCTCATTTGTAGGAGTTGGAGTGTGATTAATGGATATCTGCTGTTATTAATGAATGAAATGATGTATCGCTTGTTCATTACCAGGTGCAACCTGACATGATTCCTGATGTAGGCCCTTTAATTTGATGAAAATACAGTGCAAATCCTTTAGCTCATATCCGTCCACATCCATCTCCACATGGATGGGACAGCGCCTGTGGTTGGCTGGGTGTCCATGGGCCAATGCTTACCCAAACCCTGACACCCTCACAAGCAGGGGAGCAGCCTGGTTCCCGACTGTGGCATGAAACTAATGAACATTTCCCCCACATTTTAGAAACTTGAGGAAAACTAAGCCAACACTCAATGAAAAGAAGCAGCTTTTACTCTAAACTGTCAGTAATTACCCCATGGAAGGTCCACCATTACCGAGATGGACTGTGGAAAGGACACAACAATTAGCCATTAGGTAATTGCAGTTGAACGCATCAAGGGGCAACAGCGGGGAATATCACTGACAGTTCCGGGTGGGGCTGAATCCATGGGGGGGCTGAGGTAATAATGGAATCATTTCACCTCCCCTGGTGGTCCTAAAGCCATCATTGATGGCTCTTTCTGGGAGGACGGGATACTGAGCTGTAGCCCACCGAGAGAAGGTCTATCGTATATACTATATATACATATACATATATATATATAGGTGCATAACAATGGTGTGTCTCGTGTGTGTGGCAGCACACAACAGTGCCGTGTTCCTTTGGCTTTAAGGGTCGATGGTCGAGGATTATGAAGAGTCAGCGGAGCGGGCATGATGGACGTCCCAGGTGGGCTGTAGTAGCGTATTGCGGCCCCCCACCCTAACCCCATCTATATTACAGGACCTGGGGCTCGGAGTCAACTGCAGACGGACATGCCGTCTCCACATGTACTCAGACACACGCACACAGACACACAGACACATGCACACACACTCACACAGGCACACACACACAAACTCACACACACACACTGCCCCCTTCAACCCCAAATCTGACTTCATTAGCAGTCGCTGCCACACACACGCGTGCAGAAGAAGAGCTGCTGTATTGCAGGTACTGTGGCAGACACAGTCAATGTGCACAATGTGAAATCCCCTCCGTTCTCCCTGCTTAGACTCCCCTCAGACACACCACTCTACTCAGACTGATTCAGATGTGGGTTGTCCTCCATCCCACTTCTTAGCCATTACGACTGACGTCGGGACCATTGCGATCACACAGAAATCAATCTGATGCGCCCCACTAAACGATCAAATCAGACTCTTAAATGTTGCGTAAATGTTTTTATGTGCTGTTTTAATGTCTTGCTATGTGGATGAAAGAGATGTGTAATGCAAGACAAATTTCTGTGTAAACGGACATTAAAGTTTATCTTATCTAATCTAATCTAAATACATTTTCAATCTGCTAAAAGTGGTGATATTACGCCACCAGGTGTGAGTGTGATTAGCCATTACAAGCCGTTTGTAAATCTGCCTTTCCCTGTGCCCTAGTGACATCACGAGTGGGCGTGTCCACCTGGATAGCTCAATCCAACAGCCTACAAGGTGTATTTTAGTAAATGCTGCTCCTTATCTATCCATCTTGGTGGACACACCCACTAGTGATGTCACGAGGGCACAGGGAAAGGCAGGTTTTCAAATATTTTATAATGGCTGGATCACATTCACACCTGGTGGCATGATATCACCTTTTTAATAACACATCCTTCATGACGTTCAAAATAAATGCTATATCAATTGAATGTGGTTTATTAAAATTATTATTATTAAAAAAGTTAAAACATTTTCAGAAATGCTTCTATACATTGATTAGGGTTTAACATCTAGGCCATAGATGTGATTTATGAACTGCCTTCTCAAAGTGCTGGAGGAAGAGAGGGATGTAAAGGTAGAAAGAAAGAGAACAAATATTTAAAAATCGAATCTTCAAATAGATTAGATTAATAGATTATTAAAACCTATTTAGATTAATTATTGCCATTGGCTGGTTTAAGCCAGTTATAACAATTATATGTGAAGCCATTCAACCATACACACGCACACACACACAAACACACACACACACACACACACACACACACACACACACACACACACGCCTGACATTAGGACAGACATAAATAGGGACTAGTGATGGGTCGGTCGCGAACGATCCGGTCAGAGCGAACGAATCCCGAAGGTGAACGACGAGAGCTGATTCCCAAAACAAGAGAACTGATTTATTTTTTTATTTATTCAAACATATAACAAAAATATGGTCACGTAAATAAAATATACAAACGAGCAGAGCTTCGTCTCCCCGCGACCTTATATTGATTGAGTCTAAAACGTTCTCATCGATTCAGCCAATGAGAGTACTACAGCAGTTAGCAATTGCGTTGCCATGGCACATGGGTAAACAAATGATAAGACACCACCACACAAGTTAAATGTTGGGTATGGAATTCTCTTTTTAGGCCATTTTTGCAAAATTACTTGAAATCGTTATCATAACCCACTTACAGCCACTGAGTTAGAAGTTCTGACATGAAAATTAAACAAGTCAATCATCTGTGGAACGGGCAGGGCTCGAAAAACTCCAGCCAATGATTTACAGACCCACGAGTGGCATTGGACAGTAAGTACGTCAATCAAACGGTCGTATTGCACTCCCCCTCCCCGCGCGACCCCTTCGTGCACGTACTCAAAGCTCGTGACCCAGAGCAAGCTTCTGTTTGTTGTTATCCTGCGGTAGCTACTGGAGCTAGCTAACTAGCTAATGGCTCTCGCACATCTGTGTTCGCGCTTGTGCATGATTGCGCGTCCATGTACTTGGAATGGGTGGAGTCAGAGTCAGCGTTGAAGGAGAGGAGGTAGGACCATTTGAGTTGTGTATTTTCAAAATCTGCGTTTCGCAAATTCCCATACCCAACCTTTAACCAACGATTGCTATAGGCTTCAATATCGTGCAAGCACTTTGTTTTTTTGTTCTACATCAAAATTGCATGCTTTAATAAAGTATTGTTTTCACGTACCATTACGAGTCTCGTTTGGTCTAGTAGGGAATTCGAACAATGGTGATTCAGTGCTTATTAGCGCTACTTGAAAGACGCCATTTAATTCATACTGCACCCGAATATGCATTAAGGATATTTATGCATATTCATGCACGTATTTGCTTTATATATATATATTTGCTTAATATTTAAAATGAACCTTGTAATTTCGCCAGAACATTAGAAAGAAGTAGGCTACATGCAGGTTGATTCACATTTATTCCATCATTTCCGATTCTAAATTAAGTAACAGACCATCAGACTCAACGAACGAATCAAACAAACAAATCGTGACAATGAACAGAACTGAAAGAACTGATTCCCGGAAAAGAATCGTTTTGTCCATCCCTAATAGGGACTCATGTGATTAGGGACTCATGTCGTTCACTTTGGGGCTGATAACCAAGGGGAGAGGAGGACAGGAGTAGAGAAGAACTGGAGTAAAAGGAGAAGAGGAGGGGCGGAAGGAAGGAGAGGAGGGGAGGGAAGAGGAGGAGGGGAGAGGAGGGGAGGGAAGAGGAGGAGAGAGGAGAAGTGGAGAGGAGGGGAGGGAAGAGGAGGAGGGGAGGGAGGGGGAGAGGAGAGTAGGGGAGGGAAGAGGAAGGAGAGAGGAGGGGAGGGAAGAGGAGGAGAGAGGAGAAGTGGAGAGGAGGGGAGGGAAGAGGAGGAGGGGAGGGAGGGGGAGGGGAGTGTAGGGGAGGGAAGAGGAAGGAGAGAGGAGGGGAGGGAAGAGGAGGAGAGAGGAGGGGAGGGAAGAGGAGAGTAGGGGAGGGAAGAGGAAGGAGAGAGGAGGGAAGAGGAGGAGAAAGGAGGAGGGGAGAGGAGGGGAGGGAAGAGGAGGAGAGTAGGGGAGGGGAGGAGAGGAGGGAAGAGAAGGAGATGAGGAGAGGAGGGGAGGGGGGAGAGAGGAGAGTAGGGGAGGGGGAGAGGGGGAGGGTAGAGGAGGAGACGAGGAAATAGGAGGTGAGGAGGGAAGAGGAGGAGTTGAGGGGAGGGGGGAGACAGGAGAGGACGAGAGGACGAGAGGACGAGGAGAGGAGTGGAGAGGAGAGGAGAGGAGGGACCCATCAGCATCTGACCAATGAGACGATGGTGATTGGCCAAACTTCATTATCCCCATGGCTCTGTCTGCACCGCCACGCCACAGGAAGCTTTAAGGAGGTTGTGTTTCACAAAGAATCATATCCAACCAATTTGCACATAAAATCAAGCAAAGAAATTATAAAATGGAGTGTCTCCATGGGGCAAAGGGGCATCCACACAGGAATGATCCGGAATGAGGAAGCTAAGAACAGGTCCTGGTCTCAAGGAAGCGAGAGTACAAGAGAGCTGGTCTGGGGGGGTCTGGGGGGTTTCAGGGTCTAACAACTAAGATGAGCCAATGGAGGAATAAAACATGGAGTCTCCTCTCCCTCCTCCATCATCTTGCTCCGCTTAGGACCGAGTGAAGAGCTTCTCAGAGCTCCTTCAGGATCCTCAGCAAGTCTGTTGGATCCTCCAAAGACACAGAGAGAGAGAGAGAGAAATATGGAGGGAGGGGATATAGGGGAAGAGGGATCGTGACTCCACTGCATTCACACTGGTGAAGCTACGGAGCTACCTTTACTTTCCCATTGCGCGCGATGAATGTATCCACCACCTCGTTTGAAACACAGAAAGGACATTCAGGCTGCATCAGAATGAATGGATGATGAACTTGATCCCTCACGTGATATCGCCATCTTGTCTTCCTGCACTCAGCTCTGAACCACGACACACACAGGCTGGGAGCAGAGAGCACATAAAGCCTAGCTCTGCCAGGATTATCCCTAAATCAATACACTGGAAAATACTCATGTTCATTTCAGGAGAATAAAACACTCCCAAACACACACACACGTACACACTCACCCATGCATGGATACGTGCATGGATGCACACACACATGCTTGGGCACATGCACGCACGCACGCACGCATGAACGCATGGAAACACGCACACAGTGCCCCTCACACTGCTAATGGTTTGCCAGGTCCGGCTCCTCTCCCAACAACAGGAGGCCCTCCCTGCTCCCCAGGGCCCCGCCCTTCTCCCCGGGGCCCCCTCCCTCCTCCCGGGGCGCTCTGCCGTGGCTCTAAAACCAGCCGCCCCTGTGGAGTCCTGACCTTCATTTCATCCAGCTCCGCCCTGAACCCGCCGCACCAGGCGTGCATCCATCCCTCTCCCTCTCTCTCCCTCCCTCCCTCTCCCTCCCTCTCTGTCCCTCCTCATCTCTCTCCCTCTCCCCCTCTCTCCCTCTTTCCCTCTGGTCCCCCACCTCTGTATTCACAGTGGCTTCATTCATGGACGGACCGATATAAACTCTCCTCCGCTCCCAGCTCCTCTCTCTGGCTCACCTCGCCCTCCCTCACACACTCTCCTTAACCTACTCTACCTCAGCCCGTACATGTGTGCATGCGTACGTGTGTGCGTTGGCTTGTGTGTGTGTGTGTGTGTGTGCGTGTGAGTGTGTGCCGTCCGCTCGTGTGTGTGTGTTTGTGTGTGTGTGTGTGCGCGTCCGCGTGTTTGTGTCACGTTCGTGTGTGTGCGCATCCACGTGTGTGTGTGTCTGTGTGCGTGCCCTCGAGCCTTGCTTGTCCATGTCAGCTAAGCCTGTGTCTCTGGGCGCTGGCTGCGGAGTGGCCCGTGAACACGTGCGCGGCTGCCGTATTAAACAGTAAGCCAATAAAGGGCCGGGCTGATGCGAATTTACTGCTACAATAATCTGCCCTGAGCTCCGTAAGAGATTTACAGGGTGTTTGGGGTCCCTTCTGTGTGTGTGTGTGTGTGTGTGTGTGTGTGTGTGTGTGTGTGTGTGTGTGTGTGTGTGTGTGTGTGTGTGTGTGTGTGTGTGTGTGTGTGTGTGTGTGTGTGTGTGTGCTTGTGCATTCGTCTCCATTCATGTTTATTCTTTTCCATGAGAAATTGATATTGCGCGGCTTCCCACACAATATCAATTTCTTGTTTGCTGCTTTATTGTTTGCTTAAATTGTAATGCAGGCATGCATAATGTATCATGGTATTCAGGCCAGGGGCACAGACAGTGTCAACAAGAGATGACATTTACCATGTTTTCAACGACGATGGCCAGGAGAGCTGCTAAGCGTGGTTGGTTAGCATAAAGCGAGCTGGGTAAGCATAAAGAGAGCCTGGTTAGCATAAAGCGTGCTGGGTTAGCATTAAGCAAACCGGGTTAACATAGAGTGAGCTGTGTTAGCATCAAGCAAGCTGGGTTAGCAACAAGCGGTCTGGGTGAGCATCAAGCGAGTTGGATTAGCATGAAGTGAGCTGGGTTAGCATGAAGTGAGCTGGGTTAGCATGAAGTGAGCTGGGTTAGCATCAAGCAAGCTGGGTTAGCATGAAGTGAGCTGGGTTAGCATCAGGCTAACTTCAAGCGATCCGGGGTAGCATAGGGGGGATAGCAACCCAGTCGCCAAGAAAAAACGTCGACGGTGTACGTTTCCATGAACACTGGATACGTAGCTATTTCAACGTAAAAAATAGCATGTTATACCTACAGTATCCACGCGTGCCGCTGTGGAGGCGGGTTTCGGGGTTTGGGTTTCACGGCTTTCGCGGCAAATTGTGGACACGATTGTTTAGGGGGGGGGGGGGGGGGGGGGGGGGGGGGTAGACTGTTGTTGACCGGGGAGAGGGGGGGGGGGGAAGACACGTTTGTTGAGGGGGACGATGACGACACGATTGTAGGGGGGGGGGGGGTGGAACGCGTTAGTTGAGGGGGGGGACACGTTTATTGAGGGGGGGGGACGGACACGTTTGTAGGGGGGGGGGGGGCACGCTCGGCAACGAGAGTTGGTTTTTATTGAACGCTCGACAACGAGAGTTGGTTTTTATTGAACGAGACTTCAACACGGAACAGCTGCACGAAACGATGGTCACGTCACTCTCGGTGACGGTGTCGACAACAATGAACACACGAACAATGTTAATAGAACAACACACAACCACATAACATCCCGAACCCATTAACCCCACTTAATCCTAACAACAAAACAAGTTAACAAAAGCCCCATTTGTCAACTGACAACCCCAATTCCCAGAATCCCCCGCGGCTCCGGAACACGGCGTAGCTTATATTAATCTTTATTATCTGAATGGGAAATGCAATATTTTAGGACAGATACACCATTAAACGCGTTTCTAATGACATTTCTAGCGAGAAATGTACATTTTCCTTACATAATCTTCAATCAGTGAATGTGTATGATCTTTATTAATCTTTATTATCTGAATGGGAAATGCAATATTTTAGGACCGATTCACCGTTAAACGTGTTTCTAATAACATTTCTAGCGAGAAATATACTCTTTACTTGCATAATCTTCAGTCAGTGACTGATCTTTAGTTTTATAGTTATTAGGATTTGATCGGCTCGCTCGCATGTTTCAACGACGTCAGGTTGTGCGCTGCTTTCGCTATAGCAGCTCACGTGCTTCCTGTGTTTGTGTTATTAAACTGTTACTTTATGTAACTTTTAATAATATCATCTTGTTAGAAACACGTATATCTGAGAGCCAACCCAGTCGCCAAAGTTGACAGTGTACGTTTCGTGAACACTGGATTACGTCGCATTTCAACATAAAATAGCGTGTTATACACACACACGCACACGCACGCACAGACACACACAGACACACAGACACAGACACACACACACACACACACACACACACACACACACACACACACACACACACACACACACACACACACACACGCACACGGTGCATTTCGCTGCTAAAACATCAACAAAAAAATATTCCCTCAAATATTATTACTAAAGAACCGTTTTCCAAAGAACGAAATGTAAACCAATGCATTCTGAATGGGAGTGTTTCTCCGATTTTTCCATGCCACACAGAACGAAATGTAAACCCATGCAAATAAAGACTTCATGGTCATAATAATTTAAATATCATTAATCTCCTGAGTGTGTTGGGTGGTATTCTATTTTTTTCAACGGGGCTGCATCCAGTCACTTGACCGTCATGGTTGCTATGGTGGTTGCTATCGACCGCCCCCTCTAATCCTTACATGGCTCTAAAAACCACGCGGCAAAGGAGCTGCCGTAAATTGTGTTGTTTTTGTCGTAAACTGGGGTCCGACGGTTAAAAAATAGACAGATATTCCGAGGTATCCTTAAAAGGCAGCTTGGATGTTTTTATTTTCTGCAGTTTAGACTTCTTCTATAACCTATTTTTGAATGCAAAACACCAAGTTCATTGATTTAACGAGGCAGGGTTATTTGAAACAATATATTCAATAAATATTTGTGAGAGGTCATTCCTTCTCCTGAGTTTGCTTCCTATTTATGTCTAGTGTACAACCCTACTGTCCAAAAGCATCCCCCCCCTCCCCATATGGATTTGGAGAGTTGTTGCCACGTCCCAGTGGTGGAAGTATCATATAATATGAAAGAGGGCATTCAATTATACTACAATGATCAATTAGGAGGCCGAAGCCCTAAAGGAAGTGATGCAATAGGTGACTGAGGCGAGAACATTTAAGTAAACTGTACCTTGGGGTCTCTTATATATCAAAGGGGGTTTCAAAGGACGCATACGCTTCAACCTGTGGCTCCAGCCCTACAGGAAATGACTCAGCAAGTGCTCCATCTCGTTGCACCTGCACCCAGCGGCTCGCTTGCAAGATTTTGGCCTGAAGTTCTTCCCAGACCTATACCCTAACAGTCCAACATGCATATCTGAGAATCAGGCCTCTCTTCAATAATGACAAAATGTTATGAGAGAAATACAGATTAACTTTTTGTTATCTCATAAGCGGCGTGGTGCCGGCTCCTTTTGACCTTTTGACCCCAGACTTCAAAGACGTGGCCACAGGCCAGCTGTGTCTACACACATTAAGCCACAAATGTACACCTCCATCCCGCAAAAAATGGGGCCTAGAAACTAACCTCTGTCTTATGTACATTGACTGTACTGTTGGAGGTCACGCCCCTTTTCCGGCCTTTTCGAGATAGCTAGTGATGCTAAAATGTTTACACACATTTCCCGGGGCCCCGAGAACGACATATCCAAGATTTGTAGTTCTAGCCCATAGAGAAAAAAAGTTTTCCCAAATGGACTGTCATTTGGACAAAGCCCCTTCAGAAGTGTTGCCTGCGAGACCTAATGGTTCAGAATGTGGTGGAAAAACAGTTTTTGCGATAGGAAGGTCCTACCGCCCTGAAATTTGAATACCATATTCTAGGGCCTAACTGGGACCCCCGCACCGAAACTTGGCCCGGTCGGACCCCGAGTGCAGGAAGGGGGGGCCTGGACTTTCATAATCTTCGCTCGGTGAATGTAAAGGATGTTTGGTCGGATGTTATGACGAAGAATCATAATGTGAATGGGAATATTCTATGAATGTCTTGATATCATCTTTCGTCTCAACACTTCTGCTGCAGCCGCTTAAAGTCTCACTCCGAGAACCTTAAAATATGAATCAATCCATTAGAAGTATGAAAATATCTTCCCGGTCGTGCAACAGGGCAAACAAGGTGTCCTTTGTCATCTACGTTTCGAGACGATTGCAACAGTGCCACACATGATCATATTTGAATATTTTTCGGGGTAGTAATTAGCTGTCGATTTTGGAGGCCTTTATCAATAATGACCAGCTATAGATTTGCTTCCCGATGGAGATTTTTGACAAATTACATGTTAATTAGCATCTACACGTTAAGCTGAGTCCAATGAGATCAAGCTCGCCCTCTTGCTACACCGAGATCATGTCCTAGACCTAGGTGTACCATGTAAAATACATGTTACCATTAGCTAGAGTGTCATGCTTGGTGTCATTGGACTCATCTCAACGTGTAGATGCTAAATAACATGTCATTTGTCACAATTTTTTATCGGGAAGCAAATCAATAGCTGCTCATTATTGATTAAGGCCTCCAATTTCGACAGCTAATTACTACCATTAAACATGTTCGAATATGCTCATGTGTGGCACCGTTGTAATCGCCTGGAAGCGTAGATGTTGAAGGACACCTTGTTCGTCCTCCTCCGCCACCGGGAAGATCTCATGCTTCTGATTGACTAATGAATTGATTCAGCTATTCCCCCAGAAGTCTGGGGTCAAAAGGTCAAAAGGAGACGGCACCAGCCCCGTTGAAAAAAATAGAATACCACCCAACACACTCAGGAGATTAATGATATTTAAATTATTATGACCATGAAGTCTTTATTTGCATATTTACATTTCGTTCTGTGTAGCATGGAAAAATCGGAGAAACACTCCCATTCAGAATGCATTGGTTTACATTTCGTTCTTTGGAAAACGGTTCTTTAGTAATAATATTTGAGGGAATATTTTTTTGTTGTTGTTTTAGCAGCGAAATGCACCGTGTGCGTGTGTGTGTGTGTGTGTGTGTGTGTGTGTGTGTGTGTGTGTGTGTGTGTGTGTGTGTGTGTGTGTGTGTGTCTGTGTCTGTGTGTCTGTGTGTGTCTGTGCGTGCGTGTGTGTGTGTGTGTGTGTGTGTGTGTGTGTGTGTGTGTGTGTGTGTGTGTGTGTGTGTGTATAACACGCTATTTTATGTTGAAATGCGACGTAATCCAGTGTTCACGAAACGTACACTGTCAACGTATGCTTTTGGCGACTGGGTTGGCTCTCAGATATACGTGTTTCTAACAAGATGATATCATTAAAAGTTACATAAAGTAACAGTTTAATAACACAAACACAGGAAGCACGTGAGCTGCTATAGCGAAAGCAGCGCACAACCTGACGTCGTTGAAACATGCGAGCGAGCCGATCAAATCCTAATAACTATAAAACTAAAGATCAGTCACTGACTGAAGATTATGCAAGTAAAGAGTATATTTCTCGCTAGAAATGTTATTAGAAACACGTTTAACGGTGAATCGGTCCTAAAATATTGCATTTCCCATTCAGATAATAAAGATTAATAAAGATCATACACATTCACTGATTGAAGATTATGTAAGGAAAATGTACATTTCTCGCTAGAAATGTCATTAGAAACGCGTTTAATGGTGTATCTGTCCTAAAATATTGCATTTCCCATTCAGATAATAAAGATTAATATAAGCTACGCCGTGTTCCGGAGCCGCGGGGGATTCTGGGAATTGGGGTTGTCAGTTGACAAATGGGGCTTTTGTTAACTTGTTTTGTTGTTAGGATTAAGTGGGGTTAATAGGTTCGGGATGTTATGTGGTTGTGTGTTGTTCTATTAACATTGTTCGTGTGTTCATTGTTGTCGACACCGTCACCGAGAGTGACGTGACCATCGTTTCGTGCAGCTGTTCCGTGTTGAAGTCTCGTTCAATAAAAACCAACTCTCGTTGTCGAGCGTTCAATAAAAACCAACTCTCGTTGTCGAGCGTGCCCCCCCCCCCCCCTACAAACGTGTCCCCCCCCCCCCCCCTCAACAAACGTGTCCCCCCCCCCTTCAACTAACGTGTTCCACCCCCCCCCCCCCCCCCCCTACAATCGTGTCGTCATCGTCCCCCTCAACAAACGTGTCTCCCCCCCCCCCCCTCTCCCCGGTCAACAACAGTCTACCCCCCCCCCCGCCCTAAACAATCGTGTCCACAATTTGCCGCGAAAGCCGTGAAACCCAAACCCCGAAACCCGCCTCCACAGCGGCACGCGTGGATACTGTAGGTATAACATGCTATTTTTTACGTTGAAATAGCTACGTATCCAGTGTTCATGGAAACGTACACCGTCGACGTTTTTTCTTGGCGACTGGGTTGGGGATAGACGCCCAACAGATTAGGAGGACGATGATGAATAAAAGCGAACTTCAGCGAGTGCTAGACAGAGTGCTACCATGAGCGCCCCAAGGCCATTAAATGCGCCAAGAGGGAAATGTGATGATGTGATGATAGACAAGCTGGGTTAGCATCAATGGGGTGCGTGTTGTACACAGAAATTAGGGTGTGCAGAGTATTTATGAACGCTGGAATGCTGACCATTGCAACCGCTATGTGAGCCAACACGGGTCGCCGAGGTTAGCCCACCGCTTGACCTGGAAGGCACCTCGCGCGCTGAACAGAAAATCAGGCTACATTAGCATCTCCAGCACCTCGCTTTGGTAGGCCTAAGGGCTGGGCTAGAAAACAAGCCAGTTAGTAAATGAACACTCAACACTCAAGCTTTCCAAAGTCACCACAGGCAATAAATATAAAGTGGTTGTGTAGTAACTAATCCATTTTGCAATCCTGCTGTACATAGAAAGTTCTAACCCACCCTAAGTATAACAGTCACTAGTTATGGGGAGTTCTATCGAACACCTGATTGATTGATGATCTCATCAAAAGGACATTGTCTCGATGGGTATTGGATGAATCCTGTGACCTATGAGCACATGATTATCTGGGAGGTCAAAGTATGAACAAAACAACTGCAGAGAAGAGGGAGTGAGAACCGGCTCCTGGAAACAACGTCCATCATAACGGACTCAAGTAGGTCAGGCCCGCCGTGCGGCTGTAGGGGGGCAGGGGGTGCGTGGTCCTGGTGGCCGGGCCACTCTGAGATCAGTGGGGCAGGGGGGGCGTGGTTCTGGGGGCCGGACCACTC
>NC_082394.1:21184330-21221830 GCF_031168955.1 Gadus macrocephalus | reverse complement strand
ATATTGCCTTGTGTGCCGAATCCATCCATGGATTGACCCTATGTTGATGTCTCTGCAGGCCTGTTCCATTGCCTGCAGAAGAGGCATGCGAGCATGAGGTTGGCGGTCATATACGCACCATCTCCAAGCCGAAAATAATTCTTCTATGGGGTTTAGAAATGGTGTGTAAGGGGGCAAGTATAGGACTTCAAATTGATGATGGTTGGTGAACCAGTTGCGGACCATAGGCCTGTTTCAGGTAGCTGGTTTTGAGGCAACCCCGAGTTTGTTCGCTCCGAGTTAGTGGAAACTCTGGGTTTTCCGTTTCAGGTAGCAGGTTCAGCGCAACCGAGAGTTAGTTGCTGCGGCAACATACGCCGTGGACCTAACCTGCTCGGGAGGTGGTTAGACCTACTCTGAGTTTGTTGTCTATAAGGCTGAAGGCAGCTCTCCGACAGAAGGAAGTGTTAGAAATGGCATGTCCTTTTCTACGAGAGCCTGTGGATGTAGAGGCTGCGATCCTCAGAAGGAATCTCCGTGAGGAACGATTATTAAGAGCCCGGTTGGATATACTTTCTTTTCCTGATAATTTTCTTCATGAGCGCTATCGTTTTTTAGCGCAATCTATCATTTATTTAGTCCACCTTCTCAGTCCCCATGTTAACTGTCAAACGCACCGGGGGTATGCTTTAAGTTTAAGTTTGTTTTTTTTACGCAATTAACACATGTGCAGAATGATCCGCCCCGTGCTTCCCGCCCGCTCTGTACTACATTCACTTTAACGTTGTGGCTTTCCCATGATCAGAGTAGCTGACTAACCACGGACCTATAACTGCTGCAAGTCAAGAAACTAATTTTAAGAATGCAAGGCAGAAAAGACCCTGGTACTGCTTTTAAGCTGTTCTTCTCTACATGCACATGCTCCGCATAATCGTCTGCATTGTTCACTGAAGTAAAACCCTTTGAGTAAACTGTTCAACAAAATAACTTTTCCCACCACAGCCCGTGTTCTAATAAATACAATCTACTTTTTATGAGGATTTCTTTATTTCCTGAAAGCACAAAAAAAGTCATTCATATCGGGTATGTTTTTAGAGCAGGGAACAGTATCCCAGTTTGCACCTCACTCACCTTTAACTTATGTTCCAAAATTTGGATCTCCAAAGCATCCTTTTGCATGTTTTGAATTGTTACAATTGCATGGAGGTTGGTGAGGGCATCTGGTTCAAGTAGGGCGATGACGCCATGGAAGAAGATGATTAGACAGTGAAATTATTACTTGAGCGCAGAATATTGCCCCATCCAATTTGCAACATGCTGGGTTGCGTGTACATATTTAATTATTTTGAATAACCAACCTCTTATAAAGGCACTTCTATCCTGGGGGGTGGGGGGGGGGGATCAGAGGAGCTCTCCCCAGGGATGCCCTCAGCCACAGGACGCATACTCTGTTGTCTGAGGGCCATCTCCTCAGCCTCTGTGAGGGCTGCAGAGGTGGCCTCTGCTTTTTTTTCGATTTGCTAACATGGAGGAAAATGTTACCCTAATATTCAGTAAGCGCTATTTTGAAGACAATATATATATATATAGGCAGTGTTGGGGGTGGCTGGGAAATGTACTACTTACATTTACTGCTTAAATATAGGCCCATCACATGTTGAATATAGCTGTTAAATTAGGTACAGCAGGCAAAACCGCACAATTGATTTGATTTCAATTCAACATTAGTTTACCTGTTTGAACTATATTTTTGTACTTCATCTTCATTTGCTGCCAAGTCCTCTTGGGGCAACTCGGGGTTGCGTAAATTGACACACACACACACACACACACACACACACACACACACACACACACACACACACACACACACACACACACACACACACACACACACATACACACCATTTACATATTGAATAAGTATTTATTTTACTCACGCATTGACTTGTTCAGCTATTTCAGGCCAAGCTCTCTCTGGGTAACTGCTCGGCATACGCGTTCATTAGAATTTTCAATTCCGTGGGAGAAAGTAAGTGGATCTACGCTTTTGGTCCATGTTTGATCATGTTATCAGAGATCCATTGATGATGGCTCTTTAGAGTCAACAGGCACGCCCTCAACCCAGAGTGAACATACTCAGAGTTGATTAACCCAACGCTGATCACCAGTTCTGAAACCGAAAACACAGAGTTTCTTTTCAACCCTGAACTCTGAGTCAACCAACTCAGAGTGCAGGATTAAACTCAGAGTATGTTAAACCAGCTACCTGAAACAGGCCTCAGAGCAGCCCGATGGAATCCAACAATGTACTGTATATGTGGTACTGATACAATGGCACATATTCAGCTGTAACTGGATGACACCAATACTGTATTGTAAATGTAAAGGACTGTAACACTTACCTGTACATGTTCACGTCGAAGTCCTTTGACCCTGACACTGTTTCTCTCAAATGGGACCCTGTACAATTGCTTCATGGTAATTTGGTGCTTTACCATGATGCGTCTGATATTGGAAATGCTCACTCGCTCTATGTTATTGAATACTTCTCTATCTGCAAGTATTTGTTGCTGTAGCTGGTTGAGACGGATTGCATTGTTTGCTCGGACCAGGTCCACAATGGCAAGTTCCTGCTGTTGGGTGAACAGGCGTTGGCGTCCGCCCCCAGAAGGTCTTCTAGTCATTCTATAGAAAAAAGCAACCACGAAATGTTACTGTATTGGTTTGCTTCTTTTTTACAGTACTGTATATACTGTACTTTACTGTATATACCATAGAAAGTACTGAAACATCTCAATGTAGGTAATCACAAAACTACCACTTTCGTTCAAAAAGGAGCATTAGCCACCCCAAATACTCTAGATACAGTCTGAGTAGAGTAGAAAGTAGAGAGTTGAAGACATACCTGTTTTCGAGTTGGAATGTCCTTATTATGGATGAAACTGTTGGTGTTCAGTTTTGGAAGAAAGTGTTTTCAGGTGTGTAAGTAAGTATTCTCAATTAACCAATGTGTTTAGGATTTTGAATAGATGTGTTTTAGCAATGGTACAATGAGACGTCATTTTTGAGTGTCATAAGTGTCTTATGTATGCAATAGTGTTTAGTGTGCAGGAGCAAGTGTGTTGCAGAAAGGAGCAAGTGTGTTGCACAATTGCAACTAAAGTGCAAAGCAGCGCTTTTGTTTAAGGAATGGTTACATGTGTTTAAGGTATAGAAACAAAAACTTCAAGTTGTGTTGCTTTGGTCTAAGCATGTGTCTATAGTGTTCAAGCAATTGAAAAAAACTGTAAGTGTGTCATCAGTGAACCCCTCAGGGGTTGTAAGTTTACATTTACAAAAAAAACAATAAAAGCTGTAAAGTAATATATTATTTATAATATATATATTCTGCGTTGTTAAATTGAAGGGCAGAATAGCAAAGATTATGTCTTCTTGACATTCCAGATATGCAAATAAATTAGCATATTGTAGTGTACTGTCATTATACAACACTGACAATTCTGCTGAACCAAATTGAACCACGAGCAGGCGAGTCAAAGGAACGACTTCTGGGAAGCAAGAAGGGATGATATAAAATATATATAAATGCGTCT
Source organism: Gadus macrocephalus (assembly GCF_031168955.1). Classification (NCBI taxonomy): domain Eukaryota; kingdom Metazoa; phylum Chordata; class Actinopteri; order Gadiformes; family Gadidae; genus Gadus; species Gadus macrocephalus. Next base: position 21,218,255 of record NC_082394.1, on the reverse strand, counting down.
GTTTCAATAGCAGATCAGTATTAAAGGATCTATTTATAGGCCTGCCATCAACAGTGTTTCTCTGTTGCTCCTGACCTAAAAACACATTGAAGAAGAGGGAGGATTCCCTGTGTATGATGAATCCATTTGCGTTTCCTGCACCTGTCTCCCATCATCAGGCCCAGGTCCTGAGCAGCACAACCACTAGAGACAAAGCGACAAAGTGCCTCTTCTGTCGCCCCGGGAAATGAACTCCTCTTCCAGAAATAGATCAAATACACAACCATAGCATGCCATTGTGTTTGTGTACATAAAACAAGTGTTTTCATAATTAATCAACAATTGAAAGTCACATGTTGAGTTTGACCGAAGCCCCGATCGACTGGAAACATATTGGATACGTCTGCCATGACAGGCAGGGAACAATCTTTGAATGCATTTTTAAATCATTATATAACTTAAGGTGGTACATTTCAAAAGACTCCCATGCATTGTGAGGGAAGCATGAGAGAGAGGCAAGGGGTTATATTTGAAATGAATCAGAATGTAAAGGTTGAACGATGCAAAAACTACGGTATCTCCCAGCACATTAATCCATTATCTGTAACATGGATGGAGGTTCTTTAAACTGATTTAAAATAAATGAATTTGGTATTAAATAATTTTTTGATAGATTGTCCTATTCGCAAGATGTAATCAGGAACTCTCATAAAAGCCATGGCTTTTCTGTGTAAGATATTATTCAAGTGATTCGAAGATCTTTAAATAACTCTCTTACATATATATATATATATATACCTGACTGCATTATATAATCAGCCAGTGAAGTCTAGTGGTTAGGGGTGTGCATATTTCCAGATAATCACACGGCTAGAGCCTCATCATCCTTTTAAACTAATGCACAATATATCCTCAACTCATTAACGCTATTACCTCCCATTATAGGCTCTATAACCCTATTGCCTCATAACATAGGCCTGCTCCATAACCCTATGACCTCACAACTGGCAGGTAACATGATGCCACTCCCAAAACAAATCCAAAACCATCACTACCGTCCTCAGGTCAGTGGTCCTCGAGAGTTATGTGTTTGCTCTGGTGCTGGCCCCCTCCCCTCCGTTGGTCCGTTGGCCATATTAGCAGCCATGCGAGCGGCCATGCTAGCGGCCATGCAAGCAGCCATGTTAGCGGACATGCTAGGGGAATAATGCACCTGATATTCGCCGCCACAGTTGCGATATATGATTGATATGAAAATTATTTGCAGCTGTACAGAGCGCTAAACGCTAGGGACGCCGGTCGCAATTCACTTGTGGATTTATCTACGTAGAACAATCCGGATTTTCCATGTATGGTAATGCCCTTCGCAGGTCTTCCGGAAGGTAACCAATCACAATTGAGTGGGGTTGGCCGGAGGGGGGGCGAGGAGGCGGAGTAGGACGAAGCCGAGAGTTGACAGAGAATGCTGAAAGCCCCCAGATGAGAGGAAGAGTTTCCCGAAAATCTACATAGTTTTATGTGCTGTGATTCATGTCAGGTTGCCCTATGGGAGTCATTTATAAAAAATTAAGACCAGAAAGTATTATAATAGGAGATCTTTAAGGAGCCCCAAGTGAGAATTAGTGGACTATTACACTCCTAGGTAAGCCCCACTCCCCAGCAGCACACCTCCACCTGACGTAGCTCACTGCAGGTCTGGGTTTGATGTTGTGGTATCATTTGTTTTGGCACACCAAATCTTTATCAACCCAATATCTGCATGATCGGGTCCATTATGAGTGAGAGGTTCTGGTTGCCTAGTGACAACCAGGGAAGATAGCTGGGCCTGAAACGCAGACAGCCAATCACCGTCCTCCGGCTTATCGATGCGATTTGAAAGTCTACTAAAAGTCGTCTAACTAATTGGGGACATTTTAATGAAATGTCAGAAAAATTGCAACATCGACAACAATCGACAACATAAGACAAAAATTAAATGAAGTAATACTGTTTCCACTTTGATTGACAAAAACAATAAAGTGCACAAAACAGAATATAAGAAATGTTGAGCTTGCTGCCCGTATCTTCTAAGCCTTGACAAGGTAAAAGGGAGAAATCGAAGCCTCCATCCCAGATAGCCGTCAGAGGCAGCCTCACACACCAGCCCTTTAGCTGCTCAACACACACATGGACTTACAAGCCTGCTCCTTCACGGTCTAACAGTCATACAGCCCGCTGCTTCACAGAGAAACAGTCATACAACCGGCTGCTTCACGATGAAACAGCCATACACCCGGCTGCTTCACGATGAAACAGACGTTCAGGCTGTTGTTTCACCTGCTGATTCACGGTTAAACAGTCGTAATGCCGGCTGCTTCAAGGTGAGACAGTCATACAAACGGCTGCTTCACTGTGAAACAGTTGTTCAGGCTGCTTCCCTTTCTCAACCACTGTCACATCCTGCTAAAATGAGGTATGGAGAAATTAATCCTTTGTCGAGAAGTCTGGTCAAACAAATTAATAATTCATGTTTGATGGAGTCTTTTTAATATTTCAGTCATAATTAATAAGTCGTAGCATCGCTTCCCCTTGGAACAGGAAATCACACTCAGTGTCAACAGACAAATGAGATGCAGGGTTCTACCCTGTTCTGGCTCTGTATGAAACACACACACTAACACACACATACAGACACACTAATACACACACACACACACACACACACACACACACACACACACACACACACACACACACACTCACACTGTCCAACACAGACACACACACACACACACACACACACACACACACACACACACACACACACACACACACACACACACACACACACACACACACAGACATACACCCACACACACACACACCAATACATGCATGCTCACCAACACATTGAAACACACACCTTGCGGTACAAAACACAAAGATCCTAAAGGGCATGGGTCTGGCCTATCATCTGTCGGAAGGCCAAGTGTGTGTGTGTGTGTGTCTGTGTTTCTGGCTTTGCGTCGGTGGTATGTGTGTGTGTGTGTGTGTGTGTGTGTGTGTGACTGGGGAGCAGCAGTGTGAGCCAGGTTACAGAAGTCATAGAGAAGAATGAAGAAAAGGTGTCAGTTCAAGTGAAGCAGTGAAGTTCTCCCAGCGTTCCAAAGCTCGTACAAATGTAGTTAGTGAGGGGAGAGGGGGCAGGGGGAGGGCTGGCAGTGATGATGCTCATGATGCTCATGTTCCAACTGCAGAAGATACGAAGGATTGATCACACAAACACGCACGCACGCACGCACGCACACACACACGCACGCACGCACGCACGCACACACACACGCACGCACGCACGCACGCATGCATGCACGCACGCACGCACGCACGCACGCACAAACACTCACACACACACACACACACACACACACACACATACACACTGTGACTTTCAGAAATGTCTTTCTTCAAGGCTGTGGAGATGATCAGCCATAGTGACGAAGCTATGGAGAGAGAGCGTGTAGTTAACCTGACCCCCCCCCAATGGACATGTGAAATCCTCTACCATATTTATTCATTTAAAAAAAAGACACTTATATGTTATGTCTGCATATTTATATTTATTGTGCCTATTGCTGTTGTTTGTGTTTGTATTTTTGCTTTTTGCACTGCTTTATTTTGCACTATGGGTAGTGAGCACCACCCCAATTTCATTGTACAAGTTTGCACAATGACAATAAAGTCTGAATCTGAATCTGAGTTCATACTGTACAATGTATACGGTACACTGCATAATCCAGACTGCATACTGTACACTGTATATGTATGCACAATACTGAATACAATATACAGTATAGTGTATATCGTAGACAGTATATGGTATGCCTTATACTGTATACAGTATTCAGTGTCGAGTGTGCAGTATACTGTATGTAGTATAAAGTATCCAGTATGCAGTATACTGTGTAATATATATTTTACACAGTATACTGCAATATATAAAAATATACTGTATAAAGGAAACAGTGTGCAGTATACAGTAAACAGTAGACTGTATAAATTACACTGTATACATTATACAGTAATGAAGTATACAGTGTACATAATGCCATGTTCTTTATACAGCATGAAGGATTTAGTATGCAGTATGAAATGCAGTGTACTGTATACTGTATACAGTAAACGATATACAGTGTACTGTATACTGTTTACAGTAAACGATACACAGTATACAGTATACTGTATTGTATACAGTATGAGGTATACAGTGTACTTTATACAGCACAGTATTCAGCCCTTCCTTTACATAAACCATTTCACGGAACAAGGCTGCTGGTCTCCAGCTGGGAGCTGGGCTGTGTGCATGTGCATGAGTGCTAGTGTACTGTGTATGAAGTGTGTCTGTGTGGTGTGTGTGTGTGTGTGTGTGTGTGTTTGTGTGTGTGTGTGTGAACATGCATTTAGGCACACGTGAGTGCGTATGTTTGTGTTTGTGTAGCGGACAGGCGGGTGAGTGTGTGTGTGTGTTATGTTATAAGGCGGGGTCAGTAGGTGAAGGGTGCAAGGAGTTCTGATTGGTCCCTCCAGGACCGACCACAGAAGACCAACAGAGGGTCCAACACACAGGCTGATATCAGGTCTGTCCTCTCCCCTGATGGAGGGAGAGTCCAACACACAGGCTGATCTCAGGTCTGTCCTCTCCCCATCCTGCCCCAGCATGGAGGGCTTGCAGGATTAGTGCACTCTTTGCGTTAGCAGACATCTCCAGGTCCAGCCCCCACGATAACCCATTCAGCCTCAGTGCTCCTCTGGTGTTTTAAATGGGTCACACCAGGCCAGCTCTCCTCCTGGTTTATAGCTGAGCAGTGGTGAGCGGTGGGGAATTCATGACGTCTTACGCTCTTCTTTAATGAAGAGATTTCAAATGCGTTTGGAATGTGGATAGTGTGGCAGACTGGCATTAGATGTTTATTTAATCAGACTTACATCAGAGTGGGGCCAGCAGAGTTATGGGAGATGAATAAACTGTTTGTTTGGTCATCTTCCCTTTGAAACTTGAATATTGTGTTTGGGGATACAATGTGTTGCAGTCTCAATCAAATCATGATAAAGTTTAGAAAAAATAACACATAATATATCTATAATATTTTTTTGTAATATTCAGAACCTTTTTTGGGACTATAACATTCATTCTACTCAGATTTCTACTGCTACTGCGTTTTTTAATTGGTTTTTAAGTAAGGAAACCAGAACCTTCATGACCAACTGCATTTGAAATGAGACCGGACTCTTGTCCCCATCCCTGCATCTGGAGCATGTGAGGATCAGTCAAGAGAACCCTCATTAAGGTTTTTGGGCCTCAGAGTGACCTAAGCCTTAACGTGAATCCTTATCAAGGTGTAAGGGCCTCAGAGTGACCACGAACATAAAGTGAACCATTATTAAGGTGTAGGGGCCTCAGAGTGACCTCAGCCTTAAAGTGAACCCTTATCAACGAGGGAGGAGGGAAAGGGAGGGAATCAGAACGTGTTTTTAAAAAAGTGTGGGCCGTCGGTGATTGATGATATCATTAATCATCTCATATAATATCTCTCAATCTCCCCTCCATGGATATCAATTCAAAATGTGCAAAACATAAAAAAATGTAACATACTAAAATAAATTCTGGCCTAGATCAAAGTGGGCCAATGAGGGTCTGATATGTTAGCTGATATGAAAGAATTCACTTTGTGGACGTCAGAAAATTTCATTATTTATCAGTTGCAGACTCAAAGGCACCATGGTTACCATTGATGACATTTTATTGTGTGTGTGTGTGTGTGTGTGTGTGTGTGTGTGTGTGTGTGTGTGTGTGTGTGTGTGTGTGTGTGTGTGTGTGTGTGTGTGTGTGTGTGTGTGTGTGTGTGTGTGTGTGTGTGTGTGCGTGCGTGCGTGTGTGTGTGTGTGTGTGTGTGTGTGTGTGTGTGTGTGTTTGGGTCAATCTAGAACAGGGGTCACCAACACAGTGCCCGGGGCACTCAGTACCCACGAGGTAGCTCTCAGGTTCAAAAAGGTTGGTGACCCCTGATCTAGAATGTAGCTCAACTACACAAAGGTATGCCATGTTTAGAGCAATGGAGAGTTTACCACAGGTTCCCTGCTGGATGTGTACTTGTCTATGTGAGTGTGTTTGTACGTGTGTATGTGCGGCTGAATGTGCGTGAGTATGTGCGTGTGTATGTGCGTGTGTATGTGCGTGTTTATGTGTGTGATTATATGCGTGTGTCTATGTACGTGTCTATGTGTGTGTCAATGGGGCTGATCTCCGACCCCGTCTCCCTGGTCGTGGTCGTCAATGAGTCCCAACGTTTTGACAGTCTCTGTATAGTTTGTGGGGAGTAGTGGGGAAGACCAGATAAAAGAGAGCAGCACCAGTGTGAAGGGCTGTTACTCTGAGAGAGCAGCCCTAACCGCCAGCTAACCCATTGATGGGTCTACCTGCGTAGACCAGCAAGAGGAACAGCCTTCCTTTATCCCCTCAGATCCCGGCGCAGCCCAAACAGCGATGTCACCAGCAGACACTGTAGCACTCAGAGCCCCGCTGCTCACAGTGACCATCCTCCTTTCATCCAAACGCCTCGAGACACTGCTCTCATCTCCCTTCTCCTCCCCCCTCCGTCTCCCCCTCCCACCCCCATCCTCTGCATGAGTGCAGAGCAACCAGGCAGGAGAGATGCAGCAAAAGACATTCCTCATATTCCTCATATTCAATTATGGCAGAGAGATATTGCCTGTACGGAAAATGGTAACAATTATGGCGGGGCTGCGTTGGCAGATGTGCTGCGGGCCCGGTTCTGAGGGAGGGCCATCAGCACTGCTAGGTCCTTCTATTACAGCCTGCGTACCGTGAGCACAGCACTACAATGGTGCACTGATAACACACGCACACACGCACACACACACACGCACGCACACACACAGGCACACGCACACACACAGGCACACGCACACACACACAAAAATGCGGTTGGAGGAGATGGAGAGGGATGGCGAAAATACCCTCTAGCACCAACACCATCATGACTGGGAAACACCCAGGAGCAGTGTCACCATTAGTCAACGCTGTTAATCCACACACACACACACACACTTTGCACATACACACAGACGCACACACGCAGCATGCAAACTAATGGGCAAGCACACACATACACACTTTAAAATAGCTCAATATTTTCCAGCCTGATGCTATGCTAGTTTCCTGTTCAAGAAGGAAGCGGCAATCATAAAACACTCAGTGTAGAGCTACGACTACACTTTCATACCACACAACAATATGTATCTACAGTGTTGCTATGACCTCACTATCATACCACACAACACTAATGTACAACATTTGGTCCGTTCCGTTTCATCAGTTGAAAAGGGGAGGGAAGTGGTTCACGGTTTGAAAACCGTCTCAGTTCCACCGCACGCCGTTTCCTGGAAATGACCAAGGTGGTACGATAAACACCTAGCCTGGGACGCCTGCACCTTCACACCCAACAGTTACATATAGCAGAGCACACAGGGAAAACAATTAAAAAGAGGCATGAAGTCAGTTGACACGACTCTCTCGCTCCGCTCCCCGCTCCCTTCACGGTGCATCTCCACGTTGTCTCGTTGCTGTTGGCCCCCTGCCACTCAGAGCCGACCTCAGCTCCGCTACACTCACACCTAATCATTTGCGATGAATCCATTAACACATAGTGTGGGAGTGGGAGAGCAGCGGCGCTATGGAGCGCGTTTGGGGAGAAGTTTTAGGCAGGAAACCTACAAGTTCTGACGATTTGTAATTGTATATTTTTTATTTTGACTCCAATGGAATCTGAAATGTTTGGTGAAAGTCACCCCTTCGGTCTCTCTGCTCTCGATGTGATCTTCCCTTGTATTTCTTTATGATGCATAAGTTGGGTCGTGGAAAATTGCTAGTAAAAAGTCAAATATATACATTCTATTCTCATGATAGAATGTATGTCCCGTTAAAAGCTCACCTCATACAACTCAAAAGCCCCCAAGTGTAATGATGAGATGATAGCACTCTCTAATTTCCACTTCTTCGTCCTCATAAATATGAGTTTAGTGAATCAAGGTATATGAGTAGCAGTGGGAGGCTATAAAAGCCTACATGGAGATTGCAATAAAACCTATATTAAGCAAAGATGTACAAAAATAATATCTAAATTTTAACGGCGTTAATCTTTTTAGCACGCGGTTAACTCTATTTTGGCTTGTAAATGTAAATGGACTGCATTTATATAGTACTTTTCTAACCATTGGCCACCCAAAGCACTTTACAATATTGCCTCACACTCACCATTCATGCACACATTCACACACCGACGGCGGAGTCAACCATGCAAGGCCAGCTCGTCGGGAGCAGTTAGGGTTAGGTGCCTTGCTCAAGGACACCTCGACACTCAGCTAGGAGGAGCCGGGGATCGAACCAACAACCTTCAGGTTACCAGCCAACCCGCTCTCCTGAGCTACTGCCGCCCCTTGTCAAACGTTGTCGTTTTTTCACCTGCTGTCTAGCAACAACTAGTCACGTTAGAAAAACTACAACATCATACCGGCTCTAGCTACACCGGAAACAAAACAACAAGCACGCCGCACAAACTTGTTGGGGCAAGCAAGGATACGGAGCAGGTGGAAAAACTCCTTAAAAGTGTGCGTGTGTGTGTTTGTGTGACTCTGTTCGAGCCTGCACGAGAGTTCAATGCGGTGACGTCTTTCTGACCAATCGCAGTTCAAGTCCCACCTGGGCTGTACCATTTCGGGAGGGCCCGCTCAGTTACTCCCCTCTAGACAAAATCGACTTAAAAAAAAGTTGCGTCTGTGAGTGAGGGGTTGCGGGCGCACAGCTCAGGCTGCCAGACGGCGCTGCAAGGAACTTTTATAAACGCAATACTGTTATCCGGCAGCCCGACAGCCCCGATACGTTAACGGCTCACCGAGAATTCTCCCGACTCTCCCGATTACCACTCCGCCAACGTTTGTGTGTGTGTCTGTGTGTGTGTGTGTGTGTGTGTGTGTGTGTGTGTGTGTGTGTGTGTGTGTGTGTGTGTGTGTGTGTGTGTGTGTGTGTGTGTTGTGTGAGAGAGAGTGTGTGTGTGTGTGTGTGTGTGTGTGTGTGTGTGTGTGTGTGTGTGTGTGTGTGTGTGTGTGTGTGTGTGTGTGTGTGTGTGTGTGTGTGTGTGTGTGTGTGTGTGTGTGTGTGCGTGTGTGTGTCTGTGTGTGTGTGTAGGCGTTATTCGATAGCCTGGTAATGTGTATAGGCCTACGTACGGTAGGAATATTCATACTGGCTTAAATAATAAATGTTATAGCATTTCCCATCTTTGCTGAGCAAGAGTTATGTTCAAAAGTTCAGTGATTGAAACCAATAAAAGCCTGGGCTATTGAAGTTTTATGGTAGGCCTACCACTGTCATGCAGCTGATGTCAAGTGGACCGGGTTGAACTCACTGCGGTTCTCTCTTCTTATATCCATCTTACCAAATATATTTTATTACTGTCCTTCTCAACAACACTCTCTGATCTCACTAAAAGACTAGCAGCACGAAATCAAGGGATAATTAGAATAGAATTTTTTTTATTGCGATTACATATTTTAATCGCTTGACAGCACTAATACATATATATATATATATATATATACATGCGAACGGTGGCCTTTACTACAATTACCCAGTGATGGAGACTTCAGGGTCTGGACCGCGGGCTGACCCGGGTCTTAAGTGCATTGCGTACCATGATGAGTCTGCATCTTAGAATCAGAAACATTATTTGGAGTGGTTGGGCTCTCTACACAAATTGAAGTTGATATTTTGAAGAGGCTGAAACAGTTATTTAAAAGATAGATTAATTTAGTGCGTCTTGAAGAGACAGGTGGACAAAGCGGGCCACTTGATGCTAATACCGGCCCTTTGAGTCCTTAACAGATGACAGGGCTAGTCAAGGACTTCCTGAAAGGTGTGGAAATATTATCGTGGCCGTAAGAGCATCAAATCGATTTATTTTTCCTACAGTGAGTCGATTTGATCTTGCATTAGACACGCACCCGGAGAAACAATCACGGAGAGTAGTCATATAATGCATCACCTCTTACACCTTGCATGGACAGCTCAATCGGTTGATCCTGTTCATTTAATCATGGGAACCCATGGCAATGGGTTACACACACACACACACACACACACACACACACACACACACACACACACACACACACACACACACACACACACACACACACACACACACACACACACACACCTGAGGACGTAAGTGATGCCAGGACAAGGTTAAGTGAGAGGAGCCTCTGTTTGTCCTCCTGTCTCTGGCCGTGTTCATGGTTTGAGTTGATTACATTTGTTTTGTTGTGCGTGTATTTGTGTATCTGGTTGATGTGTTTATCGTAATAATAAATCTGTCAATGTATGTTTGTATTTAGGTACATGGAATAATGCCTACACATCTTTTTTATAAATTAAGATAAATAGTCATGATAGTACAAAATACATGTTTGCATTATATGCTTGTTATATAATTATAAATACTTTCAAATGCAAATTGTACTGAATTTATCCTGGAGAAAAAAAATTATGTGCTATCAACTGTGAAAAGGGACGAATAGACCCTTTAATAATCAGACAGTCTCACTTCTTTACACTTTGAACATGGCCAGCCTGCGAAAACCACTTGATTGCCCTTGGCTAATGGAATTCCTTTCTGCTCATGAGTGAAACCACAGGACAACATATCATCAGTTTCCATCTCCGTTCAGCCACTCAAGGCTCTTTCCAGAGGGTTGAGAGCTCGCTGGTGAGGCTCGGAAAGGGAAATTGCCGGATGCGTCCGACACAAATGAGCCTCTGTGCCTTCCCGATTGCGGCCCTTGACATAGCGGAACGTACTGGCACATAGAAACAGGACTGAACATGCTGTGGTGTGCAGCTATCTGAGGACAGGGTTGTAGCTAGCAGGTATTTTATGAGCGTACAGCAGACGAGCAGTGACGTCTTTCGTCTGCTGAGCTAAAACTTGATACTTCAAGAGAGTTCCGGAACGTTGCAAGGGGGTTCTGTTTGGTTTGCTATCGGATTCTGGGTGGTTGCTATAGAGTTTTCTAGGTTGCTTCTGTGGTGTTCTAGGTTTGTTGCTAGGCTATTCTAGGCGGTTGCCAGGGTGTAAACACAATTGATTTTAAAAAAATGAAATGAGCGATCACTCCGAGGAGCTCATTTCATGTACAATATGTCCCTGGGGAGTAATGATTCCCCACAGAGTTCATCGATTCTGAACCATTCTAGAACATCGACAAATCTCCCTTGTGTGTAACTGTGAGTTTGCCAGTTTAAAAGTAGGGATGCACGATAATTAAAAGTCAATACTTCCACTGACCTAACCTTCCCAGGGCGGTGCTCTGTAGCTCATGACGTCAAACCTGTGCTGCTGAGTAGAGCCACACAGGGCTGGTCCATCAGAGGGGAAACATACGTCTTCAGTGGGAGAGGACCAGAGCACGAATGATACTTGCAATTCATGCTCTGATAGGGCTCAGAGAAAAGGCAAAGGTCTGCTAGTTTGGACCAGTGAGGCAGAAATACCCCAAAACTCTGACGGAATACACGGCCAGAATCTCAATATGTACTCATGCACTCATTGTGTAGGCACCAAGGTGGGCCAAAAAACCTGCCTCCTCTACCGCCTCCATGCGGGACAGCCACCAGACCTCCACTGGCCATGCCGTTGTTAATCTGCCTTCACTGTTGTAGAGCTGGTGGGATACACTTATAAACAGAAGTTTGAATGTTGTATCCCTTGGCAACATTGAGAAATGTTTGACTTATCCGGTTCGATTGTATTTTAGTCAGGCTATTGTTAAGCGAAGGGTACTTTGTAATTCGCCTATTGTGTAGAGATATTGACCAAAAAATGGCTCTTTAGAGAGGAGTTTCTGCATATCCGTCTCCCTGGCAGAAACACACCCCCAGACACATGGGACTCATAGCGATGATCGAGTATTCAGGTCCCTGCGTAAGAGCTCAGATCAAACTTTCTGAAACAAAAACCTTCAAAACTGCTGTGGACGCAGAATCACCTGGCCCCAGTCAGACTGATTGGGCTGGGTGAGGCTGCTCACTTGTTGTGCGTTAACTAATCAATGGTCACGGGTTAAACCAGCATCACCACACACACTCAGGAGGTCTCCTACATTGCAGCATGTTACTCCTGCTGCTCTGTTGCGTGATACTCAACCTGCAATAAACCGGTTTCACACCACCGCCCTGTGTCCTGGATTCGGAGGAGCCAGTAAAAGCCACCTGGGTGGAGTGAGGCAGCCATCTAGGTGCTCTTTAGCATGGACATTGCTACAACCCCATAAACTGCTTGTCGTGGGGTTGATTTGTCCTTGATCCAATTGAGGTACAAGCTAGGCGTGAAACTTGTTTGAGAATTAAATTACAAAAACAACAATGACTACGGAAACTGACATTAAACGAATATACTTACTCTTGACCTTGTCAACTGTGACTTAACCATCACCTAACCATTCCTCGTGCCCAATGAACCCCTCCAGGCTTAAATAGACAAACCCATTTGGTGAGCTCTATCTCCACCCCTCTCCCTTTAATCCGGTCCCGGCATGATCCGTCACATCAATTCAGGAAGTTGATGTGGTGCGGAATGGCCTTATAATGCGGGAGAACACCGGTCGGTGAATGAATGGAAGTATGCACAGACTAGGCGACGTGTAAGTCTATATTATTAATACATCACACAGTGCTGTGTGGCTAATTATTCTTTTGGTTTTGATGTCGGCTGAAAGTATCCATATCATGCATCCCTATTTCAAAGTTGAAATACTTCAAGTATAAATGCTGTGAAAGTTTTGGTTCATTCCATCAAAGGTTGGATAGTGAAACAGCATACAACGTTTGAATTATGGTTCCAGCATAAAGCATGAAGGGGGAGTTGAGCAGGAAAGTACAAAATAATAATTTAGTAAAATAATTTGTCCTTGGATTGATTGTGTGTCTGTGTGTATAGATGTGTGTGTGTGTGTGTGTGTGTGTGTGTGTGTGTGTGTGTGTGTGTGTGTGTGTGTGTGTGTGTGTGTGTGTGTGTGTGTGTGTGTGTGTGTGTGTGTGTGTGTGTGATACAGTTACAGTGCTAATTTGTCATTCCCTACACATCCATCACATCCAGAATAGAAACGCTAATCAAAATGACCTGATCCAAAAGAAAAACAAGAACCCAACAGTGCTCACATGAACTAATTTACACGCTCACAAGAAGGAGAATTAGAGATTCATTCATTGGTACTGCAGCGGGAGGCTGGGATGTAAATGGGCTGTAGAAGTTGAAGACCAGGACACATGCAGGATGAAGGGACGACTGGGCATGAAAACAAACCCGTAAATACAAACAGGAGACGGGCTAAACCAGGGGCCTTAATGACGGCCCAGAGAACTTCAGAACAGAAGAGCCCTTCGGAGGACTATCCTAACCCTGGTGAAATACGCTGAAAGACGGCGTGACCATACGGTGAGCTCTTTAGCGGAGCGCTCCCGGGGGCCCATAGGTAGGGTCCTGAACAGCACTATGGCTGATGAGCCACAGTGCACGGTGCCAGCCTGGAGGCCCCTGCTGCTCCGTGCCTCTCTATTGTTCTGCTCTTGCCTTGCTGCTGCCCCCCGTTACATCAGCGTCTTACGTAACAGCGGCCTGATCAAGCTCGTGCGTCCAGGAACATGGAAAACAAGCGCTGGCGCTCCCATCACCGCGTCACTAGCGCTGAGCGGCCCCACCAGCGCTTAATGCTGCTGCTCCACATCCAGAGCACCACGCAGAATCGTCCCCCTCCTGCCCGTGATTCATCTCCTTATTCATCGAGACCAGAAGGCCGCAGCTCCTCCACCAAGGACACATGATTAGGGTTAGGCATAGGGAGATAAATAAAGACCAGGAGGGGCCCAAGGCTGGGCTGGTGTTATGATGTAAGATAACAGGCCCCTCGCCAGGCCCCTCGGTGAAGCACCACTCACAGGGACAGCCGGCTCGCAGCCTGTCACTAGTCTCTCAGTGGCATGGGTGGAGAGGGACAAATATAAAACACCAATGATAAATGAATCAAAAGCCCAGGAGTAGCCTCCAGGCTGGGAGAGAGAGAGAGAGAGAGAGAGAGAGAGAGAGAGAGAGAGAGAGAGAGAGAGAGAGAGAGAGAGAGAGAGAGAGAGAGAGAGAGAGAGAGAGAGAGAGAGAGAGAGAGTGAGAGAGACAGAGACAGAGAGAGAGAGAGGCAGAGAGAGAGAACTGCTATACACACAACACACACACACACACACACACACACACACACACACACACACACACACACACACACACACACACACACACACACACACACACACACACACATACACACCATGTGTAATCTAACCATAGAAGAGCCATACCTGAGTACGCCCAGTAGGTTTCCTCGCTCGCTGCTCTCCGAATGCGTCGCGTGGTGGCGGCCATGGCCCTTGGAGGACCCTGTGTGGCCCCTGGAGGCCGCTGCGTGGGCCCCGGGGGCTGGGGCGTGCTTCCTGTCACAGCTGGGAGGGACAGGGTCACAGGTCAGCACAGGGTAGAACCATATCAAAGTGAGCAGAGCAGCCTGGGGCTGCTGTGTGGCCCCGGGCCCCTGTGTGGCCCCTACTGACTCTATGTGGGCTCCACATCAAATGGGTGAATAAAAAACATTAAACTGTCATGACTCGGTTGGTCCAAAATAGCTCCGTCCAAAACTTCTTCAACAGTCAAGCTATTATTTGTATTTTATTATACTATAGACGTCAAATGTCTTTTTTTAACTTCAGGTTAGTCCACGATGTCTATTAATTCCAAGCATAAATTTATATATTGTATTCACAGAGAAATGTTCAGTGTGTTTCTATTAATTTTGTCTTTTTTTAAGAATATTCTGTTCAGTTTGACTTTAATTCAGGCTAATGTATCGTTAACTACGAATGATAAACATTAGTTGTGAACTATAATGAGCGTTCCCTTGAAGGTAAAATGTTCACACCCACCAGAGAGCAAATTTAACAGGGAATGTACTAGAATAATGGAATGGAATAACTTCATTATCCTTAAAAATCGCTAAATAATCAAGCTTATATAATGTATCTACCAACCAAAATTCGTCAATCTTTTCCCCTTGGCAGCAGGCGGCAAGAGCTGGGATAAAAAGCATATAAAACGAGGATGATGCCAGCAGCGCTTGAATCATCACATGAACTAGCTGGCGATGAACGAGCTGCCCAGCCAGATAAATCACCCAAACCTCTGGCTGTTCTGGGAAAAAAATCCAACCCTTGTTTCAAAAGATCTGCAGGGATGGCATGCTCTTTTGCAGAGCAAAGCAGAAGAGAGGAGAGAGAAAAGAGAGAATATCTTTGGTTGGAGTCTGGTTGTGAGGGGCGTATACACTCTAGATGCCCACGGGCTAGTCTCTGATCACAACCCTGGATGGCTGGCCACTGAGCCAGGGAGTGAGTGAGTGAGTGAGTGAGTGAGTGAGTGAGTGAGTGAGTGAGTGAGTGAGTGAGTGAGTGAGTGAGTGAGTGAGTGAGTGAGTGAGTGAGTGAGTGAGTGAGTGAGTGAGTGAGTGAGTGAGTGAGTGAGTAAGAGCGTTAGTGTGCGTGCGTGTGTGCGTGTGTGCGTGCGTGCCCCAGGGATCTTTCTTAGCAGCTCTGATTCTGCAGAGAGCCAGATTGGCTAGCTCTAAAAACAACTGACAATGGACAGTGCACATTTCACCCCTACTCAGATTTGCATACCCTCGAAACAATCTCTCTCTCGTGTCTCACACAGACACAAACAGAAACACACACCCAGTCTGCCGTCTCACCTTGGAGACTCAGTAGAAGCACGGCTATCTGCCATATTGAATCAAACCTAATCCTGAAGAACCATGAAGAGGTTGTTGCTGGGCATGGTTGGAAATGATCCATTCCACTGTATGTGTTGAACAAAATTGCTTTGAATGGAAAAATATTTTCTATATTTAAAGGTGAATGAACAAAATACGTGAATAAAACAATGATAATCACAGTTTTAGTTCTATTTCAATATGGATGTGCATTATTAGCCGACTGATTAGTCGGCTTAAAGATGCGGTGCTTGCTAGTCTGCCCCAGAAATATTTTTTTATTACACATTTTATTACATCGTTTTGCATATTTTTATATTTTCCACTTAAATTATGATCATGTCTTCCCAATAAAATATTTATATAACGGTATAAATTAGGCTTACTAACAGTTTCAGATGATGAGCGTTCAACTTGGCTTGGCCCGCCATTTCTCCCTTTGGCATAAAGCCCCACGAAGCCCAACGTAGCTGACGCTACGAATGCTGACACTACGAATGCTGAACTCTTTGCTGTTTTCCCAATAATGTGCATTGATAACGCAGAACTTATCTGATCACTTTCTATTTAACGTCACGTTCTGAGACAGAGGGAACCTCTCTGCACACTGTTCTTTCTGTTAGTGCCATATACCCGAGTGGAAGCTACTACACCGGGTTTCACCAGGTGAACAGGAAGCTACTGCAGTGGAACAGGGTTCCACCAGGTGAACAGGAAGCTACTGCAGTAGAACAGTGTTCCACCAGGTGATCGGGAAGCTGCTGCAATGGAACAGTGTTCCAGAAGGTGAACAGGAAGGTACTGCAGTAGAAATGGGTTCCACCAGGTGAACAGGAAGTCAAAGTGACCGAAGGCCTGAAGGGAGCAGCAGGTCTGTAGTATAGATTAAGAGCTGAGCATTGATAATTGCACAGATTTTAACACAATTAAATGATTTCCTACCATCTAATTCTGCAGTACCCCATGTGGGATAAAACGTCAATGGGTTATGAACCCAGACATAAGAGCGTTACTACTAGTGACAACCAAAGTTCTTATCTGTCAGTGTCAATCGACTTTAGTAAAAAGCTGTGTATTGTGATAATGTCCTTTTCACCTCACTGCTCACATAGCCTACTGCCATTGAGTCATTGAAATAACTGGTAATTCAGTGGTTGATCACCTGGTTGTGAATGAACCCAGGAAAAACAATGACCATTCATGACAGACCTGGTCTTGTTAACACAGCCTTTCCGGTTGCAGCCTCTCCCTGCAATAATTCAAGCAGGATTTCACTGCACTGTAATCCGGCCTCATAGCGGGGAAGATTTTCCAGGGTGATTAATTTGCGCCTACTCATGTGACGGATCGCCTTGTCCTACCCTGCTCCGAGGCATCCCGACCTGCAGAGCACAATGCCTCCTTTCTTCCAGCTGCATCCTTCCCTGCACGCGTCTTGGCATCCTCACCTCAAAACCTCTAGGGCTACCGCATAACACCAGAGTTTGGTCAAACCATCAACCCTTTCCTAAGCTGGGCAAAGACAGACCACGACCAAATCAAGGAGCAGGAGGGGGTTTAAAGTTCTGACAGGCACACCCGTTTAAAGGGCATTAGAAGAGGATCTGCAAACATGTCCAGTCGGATCTGCATTGAGCCCTTTTAGAATTCTAAATCAAAAGAAGGGTGAATAAAGTATGCAATCTTTCAGAACTGGGACTCAGGATATTGTTCATTAATATTTATTTTTAACCTAAGTTTGGCCTCTTAGATTGCAATGTGCAAAGTTTCGACAGATTTTGAAATATTTCCTTTTTTAAACCAGTCGTCATTTACAAAACCTCTGACTACATGTCATGAAAACATGACGCAAAGAACGTCCTTGATCACAATAATTTACTTATCATCCGGGATTCCTAGCACCCCTTTTCATAACTTTAGTTCAAATTATTCAGTTGAATTCTGCAGAGTCAAATTTCCTCTTTCATTTGAATAACAATTGAAGCAAAACTAAAATGTGTTTGAGCCTAAAGAGTCACTCTGATCGCTGACATTTAAAAGACTGCTGCTGATTTTTCCCATCAGTGTCCTGGAAGATTCCGTTTATCATGAAACAGAAGCACAAACACTCCTGGCCAAGAGTATCGCTAGGCTGCAGCTAACCAGGATATACCATGTTAAAAGTTAATAAGTATTGCTAGGCTGCAGCTGACCAGGTTATAACATGTTAAAAGTTCATTAGTATCGCTAGGCTGCAGCTGACCAGGATATAACATGTGAAATGTGGCCAGTATAAGCACGCGTGTGGCCATCAAGGAAAAAACACAGCGACCGAACGGCCCAGTTTCAGCTCTCGTAATGCCCTGGTGTTTCTGTGGGTAGCTAAAAAGTTGAGGTTCCATACCCAGCCCCAACATTCTTATTAATTTAATATGCTGACCATGTCTCCTCTATTCTCTGTCACTTTCAACAAGGAGACAAGGTGAACTGCTCCCTAATGATTTCAGGAGAACGTTTTCTTTTCTGGTCAACCCTTAGATTTAAAGGTCTAAGATAAGCAAACTGTGTTAACGCTTTGTTCCAATGACAACCCCCCCCCCCCCCCCCTCCCCCCCCAGACGTATATCTGAAATAAAAACACACAGACACACAGACACACAAACACATGCACACACACACAGACACACACACACACACACACACACACACACACACACACACACACACACACACACACACACACACACACACACACACACACACAATGCATTTTAATTCCTGGGGACGTAAGCACCGCTCATGTCTGTGAATGCCAATGCGAGGCAACTCTATGGCTTTTCTATGAATTACATTATTGATTCCCGATAGCACTCTGAACAGAAAATTTTATTATCCAAGGACCTGCCCTAACCCCTCGTCAAGCCATCTTCCTCCCATCCCTCTTTTCTCTCCTGACGTTTTTTTTTTTCGATCGCTTTGCTTTTGTCAATTTGTCTTTCTCCTTTCCTGCCTTCAATAAGTCCCCTCCTCCTTCTCTCCCCCATCTCCCCCCCACATACACAACACACACACACACACACACACACACACACACACACACACACACACACACACACACACACACACACACACACACACACACACACACACATTCAAACGCACACACATTCATTCAAACGCACACACATACACACACTCCACATCCGCCGAGAATGTGTCCTTCATCCTGACATGAGCTGCTGCAGCTTTCCCCAAATTGCTTTGCCTGTTGCCCCCCCCCCCCCCCCCCCACAGCTGTACCGGGTCCTACAGCCCCCTACCCTCTACAGCCGTACCCTCCTCCATGTACCGGGTCCTACAGCCCCCTACCCTCTACAGCCATACCCTCCTCCATGTACCGGGTCCTACAGCCCCCTACCCTCTACAGCCGTACCCTCCTCCATGTACCGGGTCCTACAGCCCCCTACCCTCTACAGCCGTACCCTCCTCCATGTACCGGGTGGGGCTCTAACGGGAAGAGTTTAGCATGACGCAAATGCCCACCTGAACTCACACACACACACACACACACAGACATGCACACACGCACACGTGCACACAGACACGGACACACACCGACACGGACACACACACCTACGCACACACACACACACTTAGCCTAGGAGGCTTGTTCAGTTCACATCACTGACAAAAACAGGAACGATTTAAAAAGTCAACAAAGGAAGGAAGGAAAAAGGAGCTGATTATAAACCGAGCAGAGAGAGAGGGAGGAGGGGAGGGAGAGAAGGGGGGTAGGAGCAGGTATGACAGATAAGGGCAGAAAAAGGGAAGTGGAGGCTCTCTCGCCTGAGATGGTGCAGAGAACAAGGCTGGCTCCAGTAGAATGGGTGACAGGGGAGTGAGGCAGCGAGCAGGCGGGAGGGAGGGAGTAAGTGGGGGGGGGAGAGTGAGCGAGGAGGAAAGGAATTAAGTGTTGCTGATAAAATGACACTCCTCTCCTAGCAAGAGATACCGGGTCATCAGACTCGACGGCCCACTGATTGACTGCCGAGGGCGGGGGGGTATGCTATTAGCACCCAACAAGGAGGAATAATCAGGCTGTTTTGACTTTTACAGGAAATGCCCTCAGTACAAACACCTGTATAATCATAGAACACGTGTTCCCTCCTTCTCCCCATCATGGGTTTGGGTATAAGTCGACCCATTTCAACACAGAGTGTTTATGAATAGCCGTTTATTTTAAATGAGCTTTTACATAAACCATTGCCATTTTAAATGGCAAAACTACAACACTACAAAGCAAAGCAGACAGCGAGTAGCTCGATATATTCTGCATTCCCACACAAACCCTGTCTGGGGAATGATTCCAGGCCAGGAAGTCAGCCTCCAAACGGAGGAAACATCCCTCCTCCCTGCTCTCTCCTCCTCAGACGGTCCGGGGCTCTCTAACAGCCAGCCTCTCCCCCAGGCTCTGTCACCGCTCATCTGCATCACCAGGCAGCAAAACACTGAGACCAGGCGGGAGGAACACAGAGGAGCATAGACAACCAGCTATGACTAAGAGAAGCAGGCAAAGATGCACATGAGGACGGTGGGGCTGCCACCCTGTCTGTCTCTCCCCCCCCCCCCCCCCACGGTAAGACCACCTCTGTGGGGAAGGTGTGAAATCAAAACAAGGAGGTGATGGTTGAACCCGAGATGACCTATGCTCTCACACACATACCGCTGGTTACTTAGTTGTATAGCATCTTATTAGGGGTGGGAAAAATAATCGATTCTTCGATGTATCGCGATTCTCGCTAGAACGATTCTATCTTGATGCAGATAAATTAATAATCGGAATAAAAAAAAAATATATATTTATCTTCAGTGTGTATTGGCCAATCTGATTTGTCTTGACACGATTGGGATTCAGCCTAGCATAGCATGCGCGCAAACTCACAGCCAGACACAAGAACTCCTTCTAATTCAAGAGCAGCTATTCCTTTAATGACATAGAAAAGAAGGATTAGAAAGAAAATAAAACTGAAACCTATTTTTTGCATGCTTCCAAATTGTGTTATAATGCAAGCTGCATTGATTATTGCATTGTTCATAGAAAGTCATATTTGTGACAAAAGCTTTCTCTCTTATAAAATATTAGATAAGTTAATTTATCTGTTGATGTCTTTAATGATCATCAAGTAGGAAGTGATTAGCAAACTCTGAGTAGCAAACCCAGATCTATATATATATTTTTGAAAATCATTCATGGAAATGTACATCAAAAAAATTGTTGCATTAAGATGCATCGATAATCGCCTCATAATCGGAATCTAATCTAATCGTGAGGTGCCAAGAGATTGCCACCCCTACATCTTATCCTAGCTCTCTTTGTTGTATACGGGGAATGGGTTAACCTAGCGATTGTTAGTGCATGGCACTTGTTTCTATGAACATCCTTACTGTATCGACACCGATATATTGTTCCTCCCTCATCCGACAAATGTTCTTATTGTATGTCGCTTTGGATGAAAGCATCTGCTGAATGCCCTAAACGTAAATATACATTTCGGTCATCATTCCACCAGGTATTCGAGACGTATAGCAAAATAAACAAACACACACACACACACACACACACACACACACACACACACACACACACACACACACACACACACACACACACACACACACACACACACACACACACACAAACCGCCTGTGAGGAACGTATTTGAGATGTATAGCAAAAACAATTGCGTCCTAGCGGCACTAGTTTGGAAGCACGGAGCTTCAGAGATGAACTGAAAATGCAACCATAGCCCGTTGACAAAGGATGCTCAGAAAGGGAAACACACAGCCGTATCGGCAGAGCACTGAGAACCAGCCTTCCTACGGGATGTGTCGAGCTGCTTAACCCAACGTTCGATGACACTGGCGTTCCAAAGGACGAAGCAGACCTTCAGGGGGAATAAAAGAAAGGAATACGGACAAAAACAGATTGCTTCTGGTCATCCGTCAGCGTGATGGGGGAAGGGTATTTAAGGGAGCTGGGAGACTTGATTAAAATGCACGCTCCATCGCACTGCTTCTGCGCGTGCCTGCCCTCCTCCCCCCTTTCCCCTGTTGAGCACTCTGCACTGGGTTTCAATGGTATGGGTGCTGGAGATTTACACACATGGGAATACACAAAAACACACAAACACAATAGAGCACACACATTGTAAATGAAGGCATCCATCCTGCCAAACTAGAATCAGTAAATAAATGTGAGCGTGCAAACACACACAAATTCACCCAAAATACGACACACAAAAACATTGTGTGATACGTGAGGTTAGCAAATTTAGCCCTCATTCAAGTGATTCACTTCATTAGCATTCTTTACATCTCCCTCCAGTAGCTCTTACTGCTGAAGGGCAAGCAACACACACCAACGCATAGTGAAGCTACTCCTATGTACAAAACGTTGTTGTTTGGTAAAATCACTGTGGTTTATGGCTGTGAGGGGGTGTGTGTATGTTTGGATGCGTTCATGCATGTGTGTGTCTGTTCCTGTGTGGCCGTGTATGTGTGTGTGTGTCGGTCCGTGTGTGTGTGTTTGTGTTCATGTGTGCATGTGTGTGTGTTTGTGCATGCATGCATGCGTTTGTGTGTGTGGGGGGGGGGGGGATCTGGTTGGTAGCGGTCCGGCCGGCAGGGTCAAGCGGAGGGGAGACAAATGGCGGTGTGCGTGTGTTTGGCCAGTGAAAGCATGGGGCTAGCAGGTGCGGATCAGAGCAGGCTCATGTCCCCTCCTGCACAGGCCACCAGGCACCGGCGCACCCCAGCCAGTGTTTCGGAGACGCCTGCAGGAATACAGACCGAGTGACGGGGGGAGAGACAGACATAAAGCTGGCGCCCATTGTGCACCAAACAGACACTTTCCATCGGCCCCCGCCCGCCCCTCCATCGATTGAATATAGACACTGGCAGGCTGCTGCTGCAGTAGAGAAGGACACTGGATATGTCAACACCTCCACCACCCACTCCCCATCCATCATGCTCCCCACCCCCTCCCTTTCCCCTTCAACACACCGCCCGTGGCCCCAGGCCTGGGCCAAGCAGGCGGGCCAGCGGGCTAATTAATAGCCACTCTGCTCCTGGACAAGGTCACGTCGCCGGGCTAAACAAAATGCCACAGAGGGAGAGCAGGGAGGGGCGGTGCTAATGCACTCCTCATAGTCCAAGTCAGAGAGGCTAAAAGCCGATACGGGGGGACGTTCCTGCCCCACTGAGCAACAGCCAGATGGGCCAGTGCACTGTACCAGTACGTTGTACCAGTGAGCTGTACCAGTGTGTTGTACCAGTGAACTGTACCAGTGTGTTGAACCATTGAACCGTACCAATGCATTGTACCAGTGAACTGTACCAGTGAGTTGTGCCAGTAAACTGTACCAATGCATTGTACCAGTGAACTGTACCAGTGAGTTGTGCCAGTAAACTGTACCAGTGTGTTGTACGAGTGAACTGTGCTAGTGTGTTGAACCACTGAACTGTACCAATGTATTGTACCAGTGAACTGTACCAGTGCGTTGTGCCAGTAAACTGTACCAGTGTGTTGTGCCAGTAAACTGTACCAGTGTGTTGTACCAGTGAACTGTACCAGTGCGTTGTACCAGTGCGTTGTACCAGTGTGTTGTACCAATGACTGTACCAGTGCGTTGTACCAATGACTGTACCAGTGCGTTGTACCAGTGTGTTGTACCAGTGTGTTATACCAGAGTGTTGTACCAGTGTGTTGTACCAGAACTGCCCGGTCTCAGGGATTCTGGGAATTGCTCGATTTGCATCTGGTCATGTATTTTCTGTATACAGAACAGCTATACACTTTAGACTTTGGGCCTTATCTTGCATCCGGCGCAATTGACTTTCTAACTGGCACATGTTAATAGTTTGCAACTGGCGCAGAAAGTTATTTTCCCTCCTGTGCCACGCGTCAGTAAATTAGGGAATGATCTTGTGCCCCAAGGAGAAAGGAGGAGGCGTGTTCTGGCGCAAACGTTCCCTGGTGCTATTTTGCAGTTTCAGAAACCACTTGCGCCACAAACCAGGAAATACCTGATTTAAAGACAGTGGCGCGTTGTTCAGATGCTATTTTAAGGGAGACGGAGACTGCAAACGCGCTGTCAAAATATCAACTCATCAGATTCAAATGCGCTCATGGCTCATAAAGGGGATGGGAGCTGGCACTCTCATTGGATTATTGCATGTTACGCCCAAACCACTCCTACGGGGAATTAGGCTACTTCAGACCAACCCGTTTTAGATTTGCGCCAGGCGCAAGAGTCCTTTTTGTGCCAGTAAAATAGCGACATTGCAATAGAACCGCCCAAAAAGCTACTTGCGCTTGGCGCTTCTCAATTGCGTTTCAGACCGTTTAAATAGGGCTTTATATTTTACCAGAAAAGTATTACTAGAGAAATATTTGTTTATAGTCGCTGGATTAGTATCTAAAAGCGCAGTAGACATCCGGAACTTTTAGGGGAAAGAATGATCAGGGATAAGACAATACGTCAATTCCTCCGCTTGTCCCTCTAAGCAGGCTTGAAGGTCAGTGTGTAGGAAACAATCTATAACAGAGGCCGCTTTACACAATCACTTAGGAGACAAAAACACTCTCTCTCTCTCTCTCTCTCTCTCTCTCGCTATGCCTTTCTCTCTGACTGTATGCATGCAATGGCCTATTTCTCCTAATAACTCATGGTACTTTAATGTGACATTGCAATATTCACAGATACATCCTCGTCCTGCAGGCTTTCCATTGTGCCGTTGGAGCGAGCAGCAAAATGTCAATGTGTTTAGTGAACTAATACGGTGAGGGGGGTGGGGTGTGGACACTCATCCAGCAACCCGCGTAACACTGTCCTGCTTTTACCGCTCTACCGTTAAAAAATGGAAGAAAGAGGCATTGTTTGGCGCATTTAGGCACCGCTGTCGCTGTGTCTGGGACAGCTGCCCCACCAGAGAAGCTCTCAGCCATTCAGGGGCATAAGCAGCAGAATCAACATGCAGCACGGAAGTCCTCCAAGATGTAATGTGGGGAGGTTCTTAAAACCCGGGCGTTTGGGGCATATGAGTGCCTACTAGAGGAAGTTGATGAGGTTGTTTTACCGGGACCTGTGGTGAAATTGATGCCTTAACTAGGCTGGCATCATCATCATCCAGCCGCTCATTGGACTCTCAGGCCCCGTCCACACGGAGCCGAAACGGGCGAAAACGATCCGGTTTCGTTTTATGCGGTTCTGGAATATCTCCGTAAAGACGGATTCATTGTGAAACCGCATCGAGCTGTAGAAACGCTGTAGCAAATATTCAAGGCGCTGGTTCTCCACAGAAAAAAGTGGAGCGCATCAAGCCTGCGCGCATACAGCCTGCGCTCTGTATACAAACATTCAGTCACGAGGAGATTCAACCTTTTAAATTGAGCAGAAATACTTTTTAATGTACAGTTAGTAATTACATTTATCAAGGGGCGGTATAGCTACAAAAATAATAATAAAACTCTGACGTCGCCCAGCTGGTTGGGGGCTAATGACGTCATCGTTTGCGTTTCAGGCGTCGACACGAATCCTAACACGAAACCGCATAGGTCCGGATAGATTTCCCCCAAAAATCGGCTCTGTGTGGACGGGGCCTCAGTCTCACCCCTCGGTAGCTTAGAGTTTGGAGTAGAGCACCATGGTGCGTTTCAGCACTGGGATGCTGCGTTGTTTATTGGAGGCCAGAAGGGAGACTCCAGTGGAAGGGTGTTTTTCACATCGGGCTGGGCCCCAACGTCTGATGGAAGGGACCACTTCACACCACATTCACACCCACAAGGTGGTGAAAAGGAGATAAGCAGCCTGTGAAGGACCCGGTGTGGTGCTCAAGGACACCTCAGTAGCCGGCCAGGAGAGGCTCAGAACAAACCGACAACCCCTCTCGTTGCCAGGCCTGGGCTTAACCTTGCTGCTCCCTGACGGAGGCTGCGTCGGACGGGGGGCCTGGTGCTCCCTATGCAGATATGTTTATCTGGGAGAGGCCTGCCTGACTTAGGATAGAGGAAAGCTTGGAATTCTCCCTTGCGTTATTCTCACATTTAACTTGGCAGGGAGGTAAAGTGGAGGCTCCTGTGCAGATTCCAGGCCGCCTTCCAGGAGTGGAAGCAGGTAAAGCCTGCGCTCCTCCAGCCACTGACAGCACGGGTCAGCTAATGATAATGACCGCCGCTTTCAGACAGCACAGACTCACACGAGGGGAGAGGAGGGAAAATGGAGAGAACCAGAGCAACACACCCAGAGCACGACTCGATTCAATGGAGCCAACAGCAAAGAGGCTGACTGAGGAACTAACGACGGAACACATTATCGGACACCGGAAACCCATATATGGGCTCGCTTTAGCTTAAGCAGCCGGATCAATGTGCTAAAACGGAATGTGTTAAGGATATAGATTGAGCCACCGGACACAGCATTAGGCCAGGATGGAGAGCCAGCAAGTAAGCAAGACTCAGGGACCATAAAGACAGGGGAAGCCAGCCAGACAGCGGAGTGTCCATGCATGGTCGGATCTTCCGGGTGAAATTGGCGGCACGACCACAGCACCATCACCACACATCCTATTACCTCGTCCTCGCGTCATCTCAAATGGCAAACGGCTTAGCACCTATGAAGCCGAGATGCTCTTCCACGAGGCAATTATTTCTAGTTTAATTTCAGGGAAGGGCTGAATATGGAAGACAGAATTAAACCGCTTAGTCTGGCTTAACAAAGGAAATGTCAGCGGAGGGGGAAAAGACAAGCGGGGTGTACCATTATAACAGTTAGAAGGGATAAGAGTAACACCACCTCATACTCATAGGAACAACATACTTTCTTACCATGATTTGAGTCAAAAGGTGACTAGTGCCCAATCACACCTCAAAACCCAATAAAGCAAAGAAATTAGGTAAACAATTTCAAGAGCAGATACAAATGAGAGAAAGGTTTATACTAACACATAATACTGAAGAGAACACAAAACAATACAAAACAAAGCCTTGACTCTGAGTGGAAAGAAAATCAAATGCATACGAAGGCCGTTGCTCGGACTGGGAGATAAGGAGGTAAGCAGATGAGTGATGGAGGGTCGATAGCCTCCCGCCCCCCCCCCCCTCTCCCCCCTGCAGACATCAGTTAGCCTGTGAGGTCAGGCCTGATTCAATACCAACCCTACACTACCGATAGGCCTGATCGGGCCCAGCAGGAACAGAAGCTCACTTTAAACCTTCATTTACATGGAGCGCACTGAATAATCACTCCTGGCATCCAAACAGCCAGCCTTAAATACGCACCAGGACCACACACTTCGTGCCTGTGCTACACCCTGCTCCAACACAACCCAGGGGGAGAGGCATGGGGCCGGCGGACGGGTGAAGGAGGAGAAAAAACAGGTGATAACAGGGAAACTAAGAGCAAGAGAGGATTGATCAGAAGGTGAACCCCCACCTGCTGTACCCGGACAGTCCGCAGGAGCGGGCTGCTGCCCCCCGCCCCCCTGGCCCCCAGATGAAGACGCCCCAGTGGTCTGCTGCCCACCGCCCCCCTGGCCCCCAGATGAAGACGCCCCAATGGTCTGCTGCCCCCCGCCCCCCTGGCCCCCAGATGAGGACGCCCCAGTGGTCAGCTGCCCCCCGGCCCCCTGACCCCCCAGATGAAGCGCTCTGCTGCCCGCTGGCCCCCCAGATTAAGCGCCCCAGCACCCTGCCCCACCTGCCTGGCTCCTCGACACTGGAAGAGGTGCATCTGAAGTTGCCATGGTGATAACCCAAGGTGGGTCTTTTGGCTGGCGACAAGGGCTGAGGGGATAATCTCTCAGCAGAGAGGATGCACTTGAGTGCTGGACAGCAAGAAATTCCATTAACACCTCCTCTGGGGTCTTTCCTCCTCCTGCTCCTCCTCCTGCTCCTCCTCCTGCTCCTCCTCCTGCTCCTCCTCCTCCTCCTCCTCCTCCTCCTCCTCCTCCTCCTCCTCCTCCTCCTCCTCCTCACACACACACACATACACACACGTGAGAAAGAGCAGGTTTTGATGGGGACTCAGCAGCAGCGAGCGGCTAATGGCAGAGCCAAGCCTTCACAGCTGAAGACGTCTGCTAGCAGCAAGGCTCGTGAGGCTAACATGTTGCCGAGAAGCTGCCCGGGGTTTGTGTGAGCAGGAGATAGACCAAATGACAGCCGGACTGCTTCAATGCATCTGTGCACTGTGCAAGTGACAAGGTTTTAGTTTTGACTTAGTGGGCTTGTGCAAAATAGGAGCAGACTCATTGATTGAGATATGAAATATACCACGGACAAATACTCTGCTTAAATTACTGTTTCAAGAAGCTATGCTCTAAAAGGAGAGATGCCTTGACCCACACCAAGCCATAATACACTGATAATAACAGACATAATGTACCGTCAGTACATTTTCTGTTTCCCAAATTGTCCTATTTTAATGACAAAAAATAAACAATAAAGAAGGAATACATGGGTTGTATAACTATATACACATATGTGTGTACCGTCTAGCTGATCACTGTTTTGATTGTTTTTTAGTTTTGTCCTGTTTTTGTTTTATTTATTTCTTATTGCTTATGTTTATTTATTTATTTATTTATCTTTTTCCACAATGTCTTGTTTTTTAAAAAATTGTATGATGACTATATGCTCTGTAAGGTGACCTTGGGTGTTTTGAAAGGCGCCTCTAAATTAAATGTATTATTATTATTATTATTACTACGACATTTTTTAAAGCAACATTTATTTAAATAAAGCTTTTTAAAAACTCAGAAAAGGCAATGAAAGGGAGCTGAAGAGAGAAAAAAGAGAGAGATAGAGAGAAATAGCGACCCGTCACCGGGTAATGGACCGGGGCTGTTGACAGAGCTCTCCTCTGAGCATTAACATCTAACCTATTAACTGGGAACCACCGGTGTGTGTGTGTGTGTGTGTGTGTGTGTGTGTGTGTGTGTGTGTGCGTGTGTGCGTTCGTGCGTGCGTGCGTGCGTGCGTGCGTGTGTGTGTGTGTGTGTTTGTTTGAATGAGTGTTTGTGTGTGTATGTGTGTGTATGTGTGTGTGTGTGTGTGTATGCTTGTGTGTGTGTGTGTCAGCATTAACATCTAACCTATTAACTGGGAACCGCCGTGTGTGTATGTGTGTGTGTGTGTGTTTGTGTTTGTGTGTGTGTGTTCTTGGTTGTGTGTGCGCGTGTGTGTATGCCTCTGATCACACAACAAAGTCGGCCAATAGCATTGTGCGTGTTAATTGAGTGCCTTGTTATTAGTTGTTATTAGCTTAAGGTAAGCAACCCCCCCCAGCGCTGAGGGCCCAAGACCTGCTGATTCCCGGCTGGGGTGACGCCGTCTGTGAATGGGAGCACTAATTATTAAGTGTTTCATTGGCTGCCGCTTAGAGAAACACCCTGTATAAGTGCAAGCATTTAAAACATGCTTCATGCTGCCAAGAAAGAAGTATTAATTTAATACTGATTCCTGAAGCAGATATTTACATTTCTGAAACTTTACGCAAGGAAATTTGATATCCAATAGGCTCTGTGCACAACTCTAGAAGCGAACTTCCGGTGTCGCCGGGTGTCGGCATACTAGTTTCCGGTCTACTTCCCGTATCAGTTACCACGGCAACTATAAATAGTAAAAAGATGGAAAACCCAACCAAACAACGGAAATTTAATGTTAGAAGACTTCACAAGATTCAACGGAATGAAGGCGGATCAAACCAACACTGCTGTGTACCGTTGTGCTCAGCTTCCAGCCGGTAACACGGGCTGGTGTGTGGGAGCGAAGAGAGAGACCGGCGAGTCCCGAGCCTTGCTCCGACCCCGAAGAGCCTGAGCTACCCGTTCCGATGGTCTTAGACCATGAGTACAGTGCTACTAGTACAGTGTGTGTTGACCGTGAGCACTACAGTGCTATACAAAAAGAGACATTTGTGGAGTTTGAGGCAATGTGAAGCTGGTGTGTTTGTGTCTGTGTGCGGCTCGCGTGCCTGCACTGTGTTGGGGCCGTGGTGGGCGCTCTCGGCTGGAGCTTTCTGCGTGTTGTGGTGGCTGACGAGGAAAGTGCGCTTGTGTGTACATTTGTGCTGTTTTTTTAATTATACATGTTTGTATTGATTATTTGATTAAACATATGACCTCAGCTAAATCCCCCCACGGACACTGTTATAAAAGAAACAGGCGTATAACGGTTTGTTTATAACGGTTGGTTTATCGCTAGCTTTAACATACACTCAAGCTGTGAGGCTTCTCTGATTTCTTCATGGACCTGTGGCACAATGCTCTGATAATCACCTCCGATGTTCCCTTATCTTTGCTAGACACTAAAAAATGGACACACGTTGGTACAGTTAGTACAACAACGGACAGTTAAGTGTTTTAAATACAGAAAAAAAATGTTGTCGCTAACAAATGTTCACTAAAAAGCCGGTAGTCTGTCACCTACCCTCAAAGTTACGCAAATAACTCGAAATATAGAGCTTAAATCCTTTTTCCCGCTTGCTTGTAGGGGCAAGGGAACTAGCACCAACAATGCGGTGAACATCGTTAACATTTATTGTCGGTAGGTCTTGGAGACATCTAGAAAAGCCAGACATGTTCACGCTATGGACTGGGTCAGTAAGTAGACCGGAAACTAGAATGCCGACACCGTCAGTTGACTTCCGGGTTCTAGTGCACAGAGCCTATTGACGAATGACTCAAACAAAATGATATTCAATACATTTTCCATCAATCAACTAATTGATTGATCGTTGCAGTCTCCATTGAACTCTTAGTCATTTGCAAGATATATTTGCAAGATATATATCCATCCATCTAGGCCAGGGGTCGGCAACCCTAGGCACGCGTGCCACCACTGGTAGCAGCATAATCTTAAGCACACTTAAAGAAAAAAAAGAAAAATCTTATTTTTATTTTATTATTATTATTAAAGAATTTCACCGCAAAATACGGCAGCATAATTATAACTACCGATTTTTTTGCACTTTATTCTGTTATGGGCATTTCCTCCCAGTGCAAATATGATTACATGAGTTACTGAAAGCAGTGTTATGAAATGGGATAAATTGAGAATAAACTTTTTAAAATATTGTTGCGAGGTGGCCTGTATGCATCGCATTCACATGGTTTTTCAAAGCTGTACATGTCCTAAGATATTGATGTGGATGGTTCCAACATTGTCATCTATTCTTGTTTTTTACATTTCTCACAGTGCAAATATGTTTTTGAATGAGTTTCTGAAAGTGGTGTTTGAAGATGGGACATATGTAATTATAATTTGTAAGCCCATTTAGCAAATATAACAACAACAAAAAACATTTAAAATGTTGATGCATGATTGTGGACTATATGGAAATAATACAATTCCAGGTCTTCTGAAATGTTTTTTGTCACTGTGCTATAATTCAGCTTAATATTTAGTATATTGTTGCTTAAGGCACACTCATTAACGACAAAATGTCCAACTGGCGCTGCATGTTGAAAAGGTTGCTGACCCCTGATCTAGACTAACAACCAACTCATGCCCAATTCGTAGGCCCTATTCCCACCCCCCTTGTCCCCCACCCCCTATGTCCCCTCCCCCACATGTATTAGACGGCCATGATGGCTCGATTCTGATGGCAGCAATTGATGCAGGGTCATATTTCACATCCTGCCCTGCCCTGTCTCTCTCTCTCTCTCTCTCTCTCCTCTCTCTCTCTCTCTCTCTCTCTCTCTCTCTCTCTCTCTCTCTCTCTCTCTCTCTCTCTCTCTCTCTCTCTCTCTCTCTCTCTCTCTCTCTCTCTCTCTCTCCCTCCCTCCCTCCCTCCCTCCCTCCCCTCCCTCCCTCCCTCCCTCTCCCTCCTCCCTGCTCCTCGTCTCCCATCCCATAGCCCGTTAAGGGGGAGATAACGGGGCCGGGGTGGTCGGGAGGTTGAGGTTGATGAATTTACGAGCAGAACGCTTTCTCCTCTTCTCTGTTCCGTCCCTGACGTAAGGGACGCCATGACAGATGGTCACGCCCCCCCCCCACCTAATGGAGCATACCCTCCAATAAAAACGCACATTCACACTCCACATCCCGCACCCAACTCAGCGTATTGACCGCGCGGTTATTACCTCCTAATGGAGTCGCCAGCATCTCAAAGTTACATTGACATGGATTCAATGGACGCAAGATGGACGCCTTGCCTGTAGAGTAAATTATGTAGGGTATTACCGCTTTTGTCTTCCACAACAAGAGGAATAAAAGAACAAGGGGCAGGAGGGCAAAGGACTCACTGGGAGACATGAATGACATCATGGTGAGGCGTTAGCCGCAGGGCTAGCATGAATTCCCCAGGTGGATGCTGGGATACGAGGGCTTATCTCTATGTGGTATCATGGTTTGGCGGGGGGGCCCCAACATGTAATCACACCTCTGGCAGGACCACGGCCAGCCACCCTCGCCAGCCAATGTAAATAGCCATTAGCAACAACTAGGAGTGGGGAGAAGGTCAATATTAGCCTGAGCAGACTAATGTTAGCAGAGCAAAGAACCAGGGCGACTTACAGGCAGACACACACAGACACACACAGAGACACACACACCAGGCCCAGGCCTCCAGACACACATACACACACAGACACACAGAAACTGGGCCCTGGACACCAGGACACATCCAAATTGGACCACTTTACCATTGCCGTAATAGATCCTCTTGACTGATATTCCCACATTGTCCAGACACAGACACACCGAAACACACACACACGACACACACCAACACACACCGTCACCGGACACACACACAACACACACACACACCTCTGTTCTCACCTGCTTGCTGCTAGTGGTCCACATAACAGGGCGATTTCAGCGCGGCTGACAGAGCTGTAAAGTGTTTAGGTGAACTGTGGAGAGTGTGTGTGTGTGGGGAGCGTGTGTGGGGCATGTGCATGTGTGGGCCCTGTGCGTTTGTGTGTGTCTTTGTGAGGCGGGTGGGGGGGGGATTTGTGAGGGGGGCTGTAGGTCACACCTACAGGGGTAGGGGGCTTTTTGTGTTTGTATCAATTAGGGCAAATTTACCACACAGTCCACACACACACAGACACACAAGGACACACACACACACACACACACACACACACACACACACACACACACACACAAACACCCTCCACACAAACACACACAAGTTATTTATGTGTATCCTTGAACATTGAGTGTCCTGGGAATACCGTAAGAAAGGGGTGCTGGTGAGTGTGTGTGTGTGTGTGGGGGGGGTTGACATAGGAAATGAAGAAAGGGTCGGAACTATTGGACTCGGTAAGTAAGGAAAAAGCTGAGTGAAACAAACTCACGGCCCAGGACGACAGAGATGGAGACACAAGAGAGAGAGAGAGAGAGAGAGAGAGAGGAGAGAGAGAGAGAGAGAGAGAGAGAGAGAGAGAGAGAGAGAGAGAGAGAGAGAGAGAGAGAGAGAGAGAGAGAGAGAGAGAGAGAGAGAGAGAGAGAGAGAGAGAGAGAGAGAGAGAGTTGGCGGGCGAGAGATGTAGTGAGATTGCCCTATAAATCAACTTCCTCTCTGCATTTGGCAGTGCTAAATACATGTATGAAAACAGTGGTTCCAGGGTGATTGATGAAGTCATCACGCCCATGTGGAGCGTGCAAACGGAGACACAAATGATGCTCACTGCAACAACAACTACCAAATCTCACACTGACCCCATTCTGCTTTGGAATGGTGTGGCGAGTTGTCTACAAACGCACGCACGCACACACATACACATGCACAGCACACACACACAAACACAAACACAAACACACACATGGAGTTATTGTCAGCTACAACGCACACAAATTGGCGGCATGAGCGGTTAAGAGTATATTGCTTCTGGCTTATTAATGTGCACACACACACCCACACACAAACACACAGACACACATTAAACCGCAAATGCACATACACACACATATACAGACATGGCTTGCACACACACACATACACCTCCAGTAGTACTGTTCCGAATTCATAATTACATG